>NC_091490.1:3013493-3164207 GCF_947461875.1 Haliaeetus albicilla
TCCCTGCTGGTAACACAAATCAAGTATGTGCACACAAAAGATCATGCCTCTTAACTTCAACATGTTTTCATTTTCCCTAAATAAAAAGAAACCACAGAATCGATTTTGATGTTTTTCCTCTAAGGTTTCACCCCAATTTGTTGAAAACTTTTCTAGTATTAACTTTCCCACAGCTGTATGTAATATTATAGGTGTGTTCCCATGACAGCTGTAGAGAAAGCCCACTAAGCTCACTGATCCTGTGTACGTTCATTTTCAGGTTACTTTCAGCCAAATAACAGAGATCAGGTTTGGGTGTGTTTTTTACGAACAAGTATCTATTTGTTGTTGGCCAAGTCCCTTTTCCTTCTTTTGTGACAATATCATGCAGAGTACTCCAGCAAAGGCTACAGATAAATACTCCACAAAACTGCCACTGGTCAGACTCCACTCCTGCATTAGAAGTGGTTTACATTGCCTTCATGGAACACAGTGTGAGAATGAACTATATTTAAGCAGTATTTGAAAAACTGGATACATTATAGACCAATAATAAAAGGGGAAGAAAAAACTAAAAAATTTTAGCAGTGCCCCCTGGAACAACTGTATACACTGTAGATGAGCTGGTTCCTTCCATGTGCAGAAGAAAGAAAAACATTCAGGATACGGAGAAAAACCCAAACACCTGTGCAATGCTCCCCAGTGTAGCATCTATATACATACACATGCACACACATTTGAATAAACGATGTGCAAGTTTCATATTAACAGCCACCATGTTAATGAGGGCAAGAGATGAGGCTGGCACTGAGAACCAGGAGAGCTTAAACTACAGCTCTGTTCAGGCAAGTTACTCTGGATGTTTCCTTTCTCTCTGCTTCATTACCCAGGCTATGAGCTTACCAGGAGCAGTGGCCTACAGAAAATGCCTTTGCATCATGTGCAGCTTAACAAGGCCTTGAGGAACTACCTCAAGAAGAAATAGCAAAACCCACCAGGAGAAGTAGAGCACATGTGCATAATATAACAGAAGGGAAAATAGTCCCACTCCAAGCAGGAGGTCGGATTAGGTGACCCCAAGTCCCTTTGAGCAGCATTACAAGGATTCCATGATTCTATAAAATTCAGACATTCCGTGTCCTGGAAAATAGCATGATGCTGGCACAACTGAGTGACACCATTACACACAACACAAAACTTCTTACCTAAAGTCTAATTAATAAATATTAAAAGGCTGAGTTTGATCCTTACAAAACAGTGAGCAGCAGCGGACTTCACAAAGAGGGTGATGTTACACGGAAGTTACTGTGGCAAAAAAACATGCTGGGGTTTCCAATGGAAGGAAGAAAAGCTAAACATAGCACTCAGACTCATGAGATTACAGTTCAGCCCATTTGAATAAAAAATTGAGCATTAAATAAGGGGGGGAGCAGTATGTGTATATATGTATTTTGGGGGGAAGGAGGAAGGAGAAAGGGGAAAGTAATACTTGTTATTTGAGCAGGGCATGCCTTTTTTTCTTGGCAATCTCTGCCTTCTCTTTTCAACAGACACATCCTTTGGGGCCTAAATTGTGAGCTAGACACATGTACATAGAAAAACGGGCCTCTGTTTTCTGTATAACGACAGACTACTTATTTTTCAGTACAGACAACCCCTCATATCTGGTATTTAACTTATATGTAAGCTAGTCCCAGCAGAGCTACCCCTCTTAATGGCTCACACAACTTTGGAAAACGGATTTTTTTCCTGCTCTTGGACTAGACTCATCACTGATGTATTAACTCAAAACGACAGTGAACCTAAGTCTATTCAGTTTTGTGGGTTGGTGTTGAGTGATTAGGCTTCTTGGCAGACTTGAACAACTTGGGAAGTCAGAAGTGAATCAAAGACTATTACACAGATACAGAAAAACATTAGAGATTCTGACATACTCAATCCTTTCAAAATGTTTGATGTTTTGCTGTTCTCAAGTGACTCAAGTGATTAATAAAGTAGGCATATTTGTCATCTCCTTGGACAGAACTAAAAATGTACTTTGTTACAAGGAAAGACTAATAAGCTTTTAGAGAAACACCACAGGTGAATACCACCCACAGCACTGCTGTCCTCCCCCAGCGTGCAAGAGAGATGTGCAGTGCAGAAGCACCCTTCCTTTTATAAGGAGTCCCAGGAGCAAGGACAGAAGAGGGTTTCAGGATCATGTACTACAGTTTAGGTCTGAATAATGTTTGTTGTCTGTGAGCTTTCATGTCACAAAACATTTTATACTCCATCAGGTCTTAGGTGAGAAACAATTCAGGTATGAGAGTATTATTGCCTTAATTAACGTGTATATTTGTAAAGGCGTGAAGAAATAGGTGAGGGAAATATTCACAAAGACTAAATGGAGCCTAGTGAAGCTAGTTTCTCTAGGATCCCTTTAGAGTCACCAAGTTAACCAGGGTAAAATAGATGTGGCACAGTCCTCTTGCCACCTCCCTCCCCAAACCCAGTCCTAACAGATGTAAACCTAATCTCTTGTTAAAGACCTCTAGCAACACAGACTTCACAGTCTCCTAAGACTGTGAATGGTTTTATTCTACTTACCCTGGGAATTTTTTTCCTCAAATCTAAATTAAATCTATTCTGCTGTAAATTAAGCCAAATATCTTTTGTCCTAGCAATCACTGCCATTGGGAACACGATGTTGTCTTCCTCCCTGCAACAGCTTATGTACCAACAACTCATAGTATCTGCAGGTTTTTGATTTTTTTTTATTTCCTTTTTGGTGATGCAACCTCAGTTCATTCATCCTCATGGGTCATGTTTTCTTAGCTCCATGATGATTCTTGCTGTTCTCACCGGACCTTCTCCAGCTGATCCATACCTTTCCCAAGATACGCTTCCCAAAACTAGGCACAGTATTCCTCCTGTTGAGGTCTCGCTCATGCTGAGCAGAGGGACAGACGATTTCTTGTACCCTGCTGGTTCTATTGCTGTTGATGCAGCCAAACACAATGTTTGCCTTCTCCTCACAGTACGCCACTGTTGACTCTGCTCAATTTCTGTTCCGCAAAAACTCCCAAATCATTTCAGAAGACCTGCAACCTAACCACATTCCTATTCTGTAATTTATACAGGTGATTACTCCTTTAGAAGTTTCATATATTGCACTTAATTCCATTTCATCATAGTTCTGACTATTTCTCCAGTTTAGCAAGATCATTTTAAAACCTGCCGGCTGATACCCTTGCAGTCCCTCCCACCTGTGTGCGCTCCAGCACAATTGCTATCCCATTTCCCAGGTTGCTACCAGAAGTACCAAACCACTGGGCCCAAAGCTTTCCATTTATTTAGAGGCTCTCCATTTTCCCTGCAAACCCTGAGAACCATCCTTGGCATACAAGTACACCAGTTCTGCCTTTACGCTATACTAGTTTCACTAAGACCGTGTGTCTGTAGATGACTTGTAGGAACGGCACATGAGAAGTGACAGCAAAAGTTTACATGAACTCAAGATACATCATCTCATGTCCTGCTGTAAGAGGAAAGGAGATTGGTGTGACAGGATTTGTTCGTGACAAAACCATTTTAGCTTGCTATTTATCTCCTTCTTATCTTCCAGCTGCTTGCAAATAATTTATCTGTTGTTAAGCAGATTGATATAGAATTCCTTAGCACTTCTTTTTTTAACAGGCTTTATGTTTGTACTTTTTTCTTCCCAATTTTCTAGGCCTACCCCCATCAGTATGCAATGTCTCTCACTCCTGAGGCTAACCAGGACTGAACAACTTCCTCAGAGGTTAAAGAATTGACAGGAGAAATCTGAAAACATCTGATTCATCCAAGTATTCCCAAACTGTTTTTTCTTATTCTAGACTGAGGTTACAGTCCTTACATCTTTGCATTCATTGTCTGCTGGTTTTTTCAGGGCAACGTGGAAAGCAATGCAAAAAAAAACAGCATTAAAGATTGTAGCCTTTGTTTCACCTATTGAGAATTTTTCCTCTGCACCAAATCACAAGTCAGCATTTCTCTAGGCTTTCTCTTTTTCTGCTGTGCCTTAGCTTTTCTGATTTTGTTGCTGTGTTTATCCTAAATTTTTGTATCCATCTCTGGTAATCTCATTCACAGTTTTTAGATGCCTCCCTCTCGTGTTGGACGCCGCTCTCTCTCTTTTATTCACACCTATCATTCCCTAAGAGGATGTCCTCACATCAGAAGTATAATCCCTGTAAGTAACTATACATTCCCTTAAATACTTTTTCCCTTTAGATTTGCTTCCCATAGGATCTTACTTACACACTTTACTCTTTAATCTACCAAATCTACATTATTGCAGTATTTTTTATATCATGCCTATTTCCTAAGGATTTTGAACTCCATCATTCAAGACTGTTAATCAAAATACTTTTTCAAAGTCAAGATAGTAAATTTAAAAGCACTTTGTCATTTTATATTTGATAGCTATACATTCAGCTAAAATTTGGACATTACATGATAAATGGAAGTGCTCCTTGGAAAAATATATTCAGCATCAAGTTCTTTATCATGTAGGTATATGTCAAGTTGGGGTTTGGAGGCGGGGGGGTGTTTTGGGGGTTGTTTTTTTACATAGCATCTCAGTTGTTACACTTCAAGAAGTGTTTCATGCTACTTACATGATGTTGCAAGTTCAATTTTTGACACATTATTAGCATATTATGGATATATTAGTATATAGGTAAGATATCACTGTTTGTTGTGTGGCTCATTGGTATTCTTTTATTCTCGCTTCGCTATAGAAACCTGATTTTTTAGATGTCTAAATATAGATTTGGGGTTTAGTCCAAATTTGCATTTAAAATACTTCACTTGTCTTATATTGATTTAAAATTAATAAAGCACCATACAGGACTTCAGTCTTGTCAGATTGCTGAACACTATGTATCACCTCTTCACACTTTTTCTTGATGCTCAGGTGACAGTCAGAACTCAGGACAATCTCCACCAGCAGCAGAGCAAGCCTTCAATTGCAACCGGAGCTAACAAACCACTATGCAACATTGTGTAGAAAAGAGTATTTCAACCCAATGTCGTGCAGTTTCAAGAAATGCTAGCAGATGAATTTATTTCATGAAGGTAACAACTTTTGAAATAATTAGAAACTTCAAAACCAAATTGGTAAGGATTTCTTTCTGTCAACTTCCCACTCCTCTCCCCAAATCCACAAACCTGGGAGGTAAGCAGCCGGGAAAGGCAGAAGACTTCCAGGATTTGGGAGGTGCATGGGTAGGAGACAGTGACTGAGGAGTTTGGGCAAGCCCAAGAATAAGGATTAATGTATGTAAGATGGCTGCATATGTACAGCATGAAAATGAGCCACACATAGGCAAGGTCCCAGACTACTTGGGGCGGGGCGGGGGGGGGGGGGGGGCTTTGATCTTAAAATTTTGGTAAAGAGGCATGTAGAAGAGAAGATCCCTGGCTTTTATTCCCAGACCTGCTATGGGTTCTCTTTTGAGATCTCAAACAAGCTATTTTACCTGTGCTCCTCTACGTGTATCTAAAAGAAGAAAATACATAACTAACAGCAAGACACAGTGAAAAATGAAAAATTGTTTATAAACAGTTCTGAGATCCCTTGATCAAACCTACTATAAAAAATTGATAACTTCTGGATACTATCACTAAGACACAGCAAAGATATAAAAATGGAGCGTGCTATATTTCTTTTAGATGGAACATTGAAAAGATTTGCTTTTTTCTAAAGCCTGCCAAACTGCAATAAGAACCATATTTTCTGCATGAAATTTAACACCCAGAAGAAGCTGTAAAGGACCAGAGGGTCTCCTGTCCCTATACACTTATTACTGCTTTAAGTTCCATGAGCGTATGGAAAGAACACTCTCTAGTTTGCCTTTTGGGATGTAAATACAGATAAGTGCATTCATCTGTATGCTAAAAAAAAGAAGAAAACCTACAGATCTTATTAAATAAGTTATCACAAAAAATTTGAAAGTGGCAGAAGTATATTATTGCAGTACATAAGTTCAGGCATATTTTTACATGCTTTATATGCTTTGGTTTTTATGTGCATTTTCCTTTAGCTACACTGCATATTTCTCAGGACCCAATGAGAAAAAGAACCTTATCTTTTGACACACACAAGTTACTTAGGTACTCCCCATTCTGATTCAATACATATCAATGGCCTAAGCAACATACTATCAGCAGCCAAGAATATCATTCAAGAAACAATACCAAAGTATGACAGGTGTTCAAAACATGCTTTTTATCCTTCTTCTGGTTTCCATCATATAGCTTTACCTACTACAGCTTCAGATAAGCCAGAAATAGTGAGTGCAAATATTAACTGTAATATATAAATTGTGCACATTTCTCTACAAGCGTCTCCTCTTCCACCCCCAAATCATTGAGAAAAAGCAGCTGCTCCAGTTCAGAACAGGGTAAATCCAAACAGATTACACTGAAGTACTGCCTTATGTGAGATTTAGTAGACCACAATAATCGTAAGTCTGATCCCCTGCATGACACATGCCACAATTTCCTACATCCAGCAATTCCTGCACATAGCCCACTGTGTCTGTGAGTGTATTGTTCAGAAAGTCAGCCTTGATTTAAAGGCTTCCAAGTGATGAAGAGTCTGCCACGTCATTTGATCATTTGTTTTCAACACATAGCCCCTTTCAAAGTGAAAAACTAACACAAGAAAATTTAAGTTGGCTCCCTTTATTTCAAGCTGTAGATGTTAAGAGTATATCTCCATTGCAAACCACAGTAAAATGGAGAATTCCATGAGCAAGCTGGGCACCAGAAATGATGCACCAGAAGATCCACATAAGCTAACAACTCTGTTACACTGAGGAAATTGCCTTGCCTCAAGTATCATGTGGCTATAGATAGCCTATGCCAGGCATCCGAGGTAAATTATTGCGTTTTCACACTTAACTAGTGTGATTCATTTTTGCAGAGTTAAGTCTGTGTATTTGAAACAAACTCAGAACAAAAATATCTTTTGTTTATACGAGTTTTCTTTCCAAATCATTTCTAAGCACTTGTCTCTAAAGATAGCTTTTTCCAAACAGCTTAGTCCTCTGGATGCTGATGAATCCTTTGGAAATGCGCCTGGGTGACTTCAGAACTTTCAGTCATGTCACTGTGACTATTACAGGTTCAAACCTTGGCACATGTCCTTCCGCAGAGACCACGCACATGGATCCCAAGGAAGGTAACTGCATCAGGGAACGTGTTTATACTGAAAGAGCCAATTTCAGAATCAGACCCCAGCCTTCATTTTGTGGTGCTTTAATGGAAAACTACAAAGTGAGATTAAGTCTGCAGCAGAACGAGGATTACTCCAGCATGAGACAAGGTAAGGAAGAACAAAAGCTGTTCTCATGCTAGAGAATACCCTATCACCCCCCTTCCACCCCTATCTCCCTGACTGCTTTTATGACGTTTAATCAAAAAAATATATTTTGTTAAAGTCCAGTCTTAAACTCTGGATGAAACCAATGGAAATCTCGAATGGACTGTAGCATGTTAATGATATCGTACTCTCTTTTGGCTTCCTGCCAATAAGTGAACAGTGCCAACATTTGCAGACTTCCAACAGGAAATTAAATAACTGCCCTGTTGGAAATATAAACCCATTTACAGTGGTCAGACTTGCATTTTCCAAAACAATGATATAGTTTGTGCACGTAAAACGCTAGGAAAATTTGTAAGAAGACTTAGCCAAGCGAATATGAAACAAAGCCTTATGAAAAGGTGTTTTACACAGGTCTACAAATTATAGCTTTGTCAGGTGTATTTCCTGACCTAAGGCTTATGTAGAAACAATTATAAGGGTCTTTACTGAGTATGCTGTACACACACACCCCCACCACACACACACACACGCACACACACACACCCCCACAGCCAATGACTGAAGATTAACAGAAGAACTGCTTATTTCACAATTTTCTATATTCTTTCATTTACTTCTTGTGAAGTGTTTTGGGCAGCTTATGAAGTGCCTGCTGGAGACTTGGGAGAGCCTGTGCTTTATTTTTAACCTGTTCTGTGACTTCTGGTCAAATCTCTGCCCTGGGCTACTGTTCCTCCTCACACATCACCACCACTGAGATCTAGACTCTAAAAGTGCTAGGGGAAGGAGCCTGTTCCTTACAAGACGTTTGTAGACAACCTGGACTGTGGCATAAATCTTGTCCAGGCCCTGCAGGTGCAATAAAGAATAATATTGTTTTTATTGTGTAAGTATCATTCTTCAGCAAATTTGATTCTCATCTTCATTCCTCTTCGTCACCCTGCTATTGCAACCTTTCTCCTCTGCCAGCTCCTTCAAAGTACTATGGCCATTTAGAGTCAGAAACGACATGGACATGCAAGCCAGGAGAAGAATAGGAGGTAGGCAGCACATTAGCCAGAAGCAGAATAGTTCAATAACCAGGAATAGCAGCAGCAGAATTTTCGCACCTAAGGGATTAGAAAGTTGTCCTTCACATTTTTGCCACTACTAAGATAGTGACAACTGTAGCTTTATTCCCTAATATTATTTCTTTTTAAAGCAACATCATGCACTAGTGCAAACCAACTACACCTTTCCTATTTGTTAATGAAAACTTCACTACATCCACTGTAAATAGTCTAAAGTTGCAGGTATAGAATACTTCCCCCCCAATAGTGCTACCTTGTATTTTTGCACAGTAGGGCCTTTCATTCAAGGATCTGAACTTGTATTACACAGGTGGGTAAACATTATTATCCTACTTCACACAGATTCAGAAGGAGACAAATTGTTACAGAGTAAGTCAATGGCAAACCTGAAACAGAATAGCATTCTCTGCAGGGCAGACTCCTCTGAAGTCAGCAGTCAGCTCTCTGGAGTAAAGACAACTCGCAAGAGAAATAGTTTGTGGGATCAAGCCCACTAAGCAAGTTCCTCCCAGTAATGAAAGTCATATGGGAGTAATTGCTTGAAAAAATGCTGTTTCCCTAAGAAACGCTTCTAGGATGGGTTGAAGATTCACAAAAAGGTACAGATTATCTACATAGGACCTATATATTTTAAAACCTCACCTATAGTTTTATGTATACTTAGATAAAACAAAGAATTTTACATGTACTTAACACCAGCGAAGTCAAGAGACACCTCTACATCACTACTTTTATTGCTCCTTCCTTCCTTTCTCTTCTACCACGCAAGTTGGGTTGAGGCCCTTGAAAAATGTGATCAGTTACACCATTACCCTGGCATGCAATGAATTATTTGCATCTTTTGGATTCACATTCTGCATAAGTCATTTAACTTGTGAGCAGAAAAATAAACAAGGAAAAAGAAGCATATTTGCAAGTGGCAGGAAAAGTAGCAGCAGGGATACAGCCTTAAAAAGTCTCTCTGAGATCTCAGATGCCCCAGGACACCACTAACCACTGGTCAGGGCTCACTTTCAAGTCTCACTCTTGTAAATGAAAAACAACTCAAAACTCACTGACTTAGGCCCTGATCCAGAAAGGCACTCAAGCAAGTATCTAACTTTAAACACAAAACTAGTCCCATTTAAATCAACTGGACGTCTCGACTGTTTACAGTTACAATATATGTTTAAGTGCTTTGCTGGATTGGGGCCTTAAGCAGAGATTGTTATTTAACACTTTCTTCAAGTTATCTTGCCAGTTTCTTGTACCTCAACAAACTTCAACTATTTTTCATCCACTGCATCTCCTGTTGTTTCTTGAACACACACAGATGTCCCCAGTCTAAACACTTCAGATTCTGCCATCACAGTAATCTAGGAACCAGCAGATATTAAATTAAAAGGCAAGTTACTATTTTCAAAGTTTTCCTCAAGACAAGAATAAATTAGCAACATTCACTGTCAACAGAAGAAAAAAGGCAAACACAGGCAGTGGTGCATATGCTGTGGGGCAGAGGGAGACCATAGGAAAGGGGAAAACAAACCAGCCCTGCGGAGGAGGTAACAGCTTGAGGCATATTTCCTCACCACAGCAATTGCCTCTGTAAGAAGATGAGCAGAAGGAGTTCTCACTTCTTGCTGTAGCTGATAAAGCACCAGAACTTGCCATAGGACTTGCCTGCTGAGAGCGACCAGAGACATCTGCAGCAACGCTGTGTGGAACAGCTTTTTCCACAGAAGCAGAGCATTTCCAGCACCAGTTTGCACAGAACGGCTTCTCCACCAGTCTCTCCTTGCACTGTCTGATGCAAAGACTCGTTTACACAGTCCTCAGCCTAGGGTGACGCACCAGGGACGCACAAAGATGCGTCCTGGTTGGATAAGACATCATCACAGCAAAGGGACCAAGAAGCACCGGCAGCTCTTTGGCCTCTTCTCTCCTCCCAGCCCTTCCACCACAAAGAAACTAATCACATGGACAGCAATGGAATTATTTAAGTAATCAAAGGGAACAACTTTTTTAAATCAGAGTTGAAGAAACTGTTTAGACCTCAAAATAGTCAGCAGGGGATCACTTTGAAAAAAGAGGACTCCCAAGGACTGTGAAAAAAACACACTGGAGAACAGATTAGAAGAGAGGAAAGGAACAGCATGAAGAGGAAGAAGAAGTATCATGTGCTCTGCTAACTGCACCTCTTAATTAAAAGAATACAACCCTGGCTCAGTGAATTAATGTTACCGCACATCCCTGCTATAACACACATTTTTAAAAGGGATACATTCCTGTTCTTCAGAATGCTGAAGGATTTACATTCATCTGGCTACAGCATGTTACAGAACTAAAGACATTACAAAAAGATAATCTCTAGAAAGCCTGTGCTGTTATTCATATATTGAAACATAAGTAAGATATTATTGGTTTGGAAGCTGTCAAGACACTTCTCACTGTGTGCTGCAACAGAAGTCGGAACGAGACATTATCCAGCCTCTAAGAAAGGCTTCCATTGGACACTGGAAAAATCAAAGACCAGAAATCCTTTGGGGTGTTGACATTACTTTTCTAAACTAAATCATTACAAGTATAGTTCCCATTCACATAAAGCTAATTTTATTTGAGATACAAAGCTTCTAATATAAACAAAGTTTTTGAAAGAAAAATAGGTCAGTCATTTTAGCTGCCATGCCAAATAGCGTTGCAGCTCTGTCATTTGCTAATACCATTACAGGGTTTGGGCACGTGAACATCTGTAATTCTGCTCCACAGCACATTCTCCCCTGAAAAAGTAAATTGGCACAAATGGATTTATTTAATTTTTTTAATAACCCCAGTCACTAAAAACTGGAAAATAAGAAAAAGCACTGGAAACTGCATTGTCATTAGTGTGCCTGTATTGTATTAGACCAGACATGTCTCTGCTTAGAAACAAATTGATTGCATCTCTTGGTAAATCAGTCACACTGTGGATAATATACCAATCATTCCCTAGATTAAAGAATAAGCATCTGCTTATAAATACAAAACAACTGAAGAGCTGGCACTGTTGCATAACTTCATGGTATGTTTCTCTGCTGTTCATCATGTGCACGTAAGAATTGAACCATACCACATCTCTAACAGCAGATCAGGGTGTTCATTTAAAACTATAACTACCCTACGCTTTTGGCACATGTACAAAGAAAAATAATCCATTTAAATACATTTTTTAAAATAATGCATGCAAAGTATGTCATGGAGCACTTATCAGTCACTACTGCTACCCATTCATGATTTCTAAGAGCTACCCTTCCTTCCATCTATTCTTTATTAAGCAGACCAGATGAGCAAGCAAGCCTTCCAGGATGCTTGGAAAGTCAAGAAATTTGGAGTCTTGCTGAACCAAAGGAACTGGAAACTTTCAAATCATGGACTCTTCAACAAAGACAATTTATTACCAGCATTGGTCACAGTATGCATTTATTCTGCCATTTACATTAGTGTAAGAAAGAACAGGTTTGGTCAAAATATATTCCTGTGACTTCAAAGTTTCAATTAAGCAAAGCATATCCCAAAATTAAAGGAATGTTAATAGAAAACATCTAAGCAGACGTTGGCTGACACCAGAATACACTAAAACCCAAACAAAACCCCGGGACTTTGAATTGCCGATAGAAATGATTCGTCAGAGTAGCTCAATAGCACACCCCCAAAGTGCGCTCTCCTCCTCATAAAAGAATGTGAGTGAAAATGCAGCTGCATTCTGGGATGACGCTTTCAAATACTCTTAGCATCTTTGAATAAGCCTTCCACCAAAGACAATATAAATCACAAAGTTTAGTGTACGCCATTTCACCTCCAAATCTCAACAAACAAGAGTTCCATAGAGGGCAAGTTCATCATTAAACAACACAGAACAAAAAATAACAAAAAAATCCTCCCTGGAAAGCAGGCTCTAACACCGATTTTCCAAATCTTTAATGTTTGTGCTCTCCAGGGGTGACCCTCCTGTATATTGCATCTTCAGACATACCAGTATCTAGATACGAGGGAGATGAAAACCCTAGAAATGCCTTGGACTAAAATTGGCGCAGGACAGAACCTGTTGGTGCAGGCCAGAAAAGGGCTGCCAGAACCTCGCCTGCCAGGTGCACCCCTTTTCCAGCACATTTTCACCTGGGCTTATATCCAAAATAAACCATTGAAGTCCCAAATCCCAAACATCAAAGATGAATGAACATAAAATATCCAAAATGTTTCCTAGTTTGGCTCAAACTAGTAAATTCCGCAGAACTCAAGCAAGGATCAAACCTTGTGCAACAGGAAAAAGACACTTTAAGCTGTCTTCCCTTTCACTTCATTTGAACAAATGTTTGATAGATTCAGGCAAAACAGAAAAATCCTGAAGATTATAAATTCTTTTTTCTACATACACAAAAATCACTCATTTCAGAACTCTATAAGGTGATGAGAAACCTAATAAAAGCTAAAGAAGCCACAAAGGAGACTAAAACCAGGATTGTTTCCCAATCAAGAGAGCCAATTTAAATGCATAGCATTAAACATTTCCTTTTTTATATCTTTATATTCCTCCAAAATGTGAAAAGTAAGTTCATGCTCAGAGAACTCCTATTACTCCTTGAATTGGACATGCAATTACTAAATACAGGCCTCAAGAGCAAATATTGTCTCAAGTAGCAATGGCTTTCATCAAATATTTTAAATGCTTTCCTGACATACAAATGGATTTAAAATTTGGACATGAAACTGCTTAGTTCAAGTCATACATTCAGTCTGAAAAATATTTCTGGCAGAAATAAACAGCATGCATCTTTTCCTTAGGATTTGACTGAATTCTGTACTATTTATTATTAGGCAAATGAGATGCCTTTTAATTTCCTAGTATATATTTCTTTAAGAAAGAAGAGAGGATATTATGGTTAAGGTTGGTAGAGGGCATGAGAACATATATGGAACAAGAAGCGTAACCATTTGCATTGAGCTGTTCATTTTAACCCCATTATGGTATGAAAGTCATGCAAAGGAGGTTGGATAATATTTTGTTTAGTGAAATCAAATACCCCCCGAGCAGATATTTTCCTGTATGCAAAGCGTTTGCTTTCTCCCTTCCCCCAAACAGCTATGCAAGAATAGACACTGTTTTCTCATATGGCAAGCGCTTTAAATGACAGTCGTCTTTCATCCCTGAAAGCTGAGACAGCTACACATCACAGTATGGATAGCACAGATCAAAACTATCCTTTCTCCCATGGCGTTTGGTGCAGGAAGCAAAAGCAACACTATATTCTGCTTAAAGACAAGATTCAAAGTATTCAAATTTCACACGTTCCGCAGCGGACACTTAACATCTATGGGAAAAGGGGCACCGGCAGAACTCCAGACTATCACCATTTGTCAATTAGTTTTCCCTTGCTGCACAAACCTACAGAAGAATAACCATCTTGGTGGTACCACCGAACATTTGACCAACACTGAAGTTGATGGGAAATACTCAGGAGTTGTACCAGTGTGACGGAGCAATGTGGCAAAACAAAACAGAACCCCTCTCCCATTTCTTTAAAGCACCACATGTACTTTTAAGTCCCAGTGAAGTCAATGAGAAGAACTGCACTTCTCTGCTCTTCAGGATAAGATATTCTAGGACACTCAGCACTGAAACTGCTTTCTATAAAAGGACTCCCCTTGTTCACTGCGAGATGAAGCATGCCTGGAAACGCAGTAGCAATATTGTTTTCTATGAAAAAAAATGGATTTGATTTTAAAAATAAGGAAAATATATCAAAGTAACTTTTCAATTTACTTTCTATGTCTAGTAGTAACAAGTACCATCATTAACAGGACTGTGTTCATGCTAACTGTTTAAAGATACATCTTTTAGGGCAACAACATCACACTCGAAGGATGGGCTTGCACCCCGCATCATCACTTTCACATTGAAAGTGGCTCTATTTTACCCAGAAGTCCCAAGAAAAGCTTAGAGAGCAGTTCCACTGAGGCCAAAATTAAGACAAATAAATCTTTTTTGAATGGTTAGATAATTCACTTTTTACCCCTATTTAAATATAACTGATATGCTGAATAGCTTCAGACGCCTGTATTACTTAATATGCTACAGTTCAGAAAAAAAACAACTTAGAACCCAGGAATACTACAGAACAAATACAAATCTAGTGCTGTTAACATTATTTTTAACAAAAGCATTGATCATTAGAAGAAATGTATTTGTAAGGACATGCCGCCATGAATCCAGACTGTTATTTCTGACACGACAGTGCTTCCCATCACAAGTCCAGCATAGTAAGCATTCTTTTTACACAGGAAATATTTTAGCTGACCGAAAGCAATTGCCTGCTAAATTTCCTAAAAGATGCATTACATGTATTCTTTAAAGGACTCTGGCAGAAAAATGTCAGGCTCTGTTGCTCAGATTGACTATTTTAATCAGCATTACTGAATGACTGAGCCCTAGAGGATCATAACCACTTGTAGGATCTTTAAGACAGCAAAGCAAGTAGAGATCAAAAACTACTATTTCCTTCCTGCACCTCAGTCATCTTCACTGTAATCACCAACCATCTCTGGTGTCAGTAATTTACAGTAAAAGTACAGTAACAAATAGCAGGATAATATCAGGCCTTGATACCTGATGAAATGAAAGCTAAATTAGCACAATAATCCTTCAAGAACATAAGTGCCTTCTCAAGGAGCCTGACACTAGCTTATACAGGCAAGGAGAGAAAAAAAGTATATAAAATTAGCTTCAGTGGGATAATGCAACAAAAGCAAAAGAAAGTTGAGCCTCCATATCACCACATATCTATCCTTTGCAATATTTCAAATTATTTTACAGTTCTTCTGACAGATAGGTACATAGCAAATTACACTGAATATATACACACTTAATCCCCTACTTGCAACGTCGAGACAGAATTCTTCCCCTTAGGCATTTTCAGTTATTACAATTAGTCCGTATGAAGCTACCCTTGATAATCTTAGGAGATAACTGGCAGGGGGAATAATATAACAGAACATCCAACAATTACAGGGTTTGGGTAGGGGATTTCTGTAGACCTGACACAAAAAAAAACCCCAAACCCTAACATATACCAGAGGTACCCCATGATAAACATAATGCAGGCCAAAAAAGTCAGCCAGTGCTTAAGACCTCCAAAACCCAGAGTCTTCAGAATGGCCTTGAATGAGAGAACTGAACAGGCCCCATAAATGACGACAGAGCAACCTTAGATGTTCAGGTTCCCTGAAATACTGGTCAAGGTCCCACATTCAGAGGAAGCGCTTCCACCTGTGGCACTCACCAAGAGATTGTATTACCCAACCAAGAGCCTTATGGCAAGGAAAAGCAATGAGTTTGCAGGTAGTATCTCCTCCTTATATTGAACAAACTCACTGAAAATTACCTTTAACTGCTATTGACACTGAGAAGACCTTTTTCCTGTTCCCCCAACACCAACTACCAACTTTTTAAATGTTCAAGACAGATCAAAGAAATTCCCCAGAACTATTAGGACCTTCACAGATACACAGATTTTGAAACCAGAGAGACAAGTGTGACCACTGCCAAATCTGGCTCCCCATTAAAACCAGTTCAGGAAGAAAGGAATGGGACAGTTAGCTTAATGCCCAACCTAGTCTGTCTCATCCTGTATAGCACAACCAACAAAATAAACCCAAAGCAAATCAGTCTGACTTTGACATTCCCTGTAGACTTTAAGCCTGAAATGAAAAGGGTTGATCACAGAGCTCCCCATATCTGGACCATATTTGCTGCTGTGAAAAGTAGGAGACCAAGGATCCTAAGAGGAGTCCATAGAGAACATCAAATTTCTGCTCACCAAATATTCTCAAGTTTTGTGAGCCTTTTACTACAGCTTGGGTTTCACTACACAACCAGTCGTTAAGGGTCAGAAATACTCATTAGGATTTAAAAGAAGACTGTGTGTTTAAAAAAAAAAAATATAGATCACAAAACCAGAATCTGAGAACATGAATTACATCCTACGAGGAGGCTCTCAAAGGGAAAATGGCAAATCAGATATCTTCCCCTATATAACAGAAGAAAATCAGGAGAACTTCTTCTTTTGATCCCTGATGAATTAGAATTTTGCTAATGACAAGATTCCTCTATAGCGAGAGTATGCCTTTACGGCTTCTTTCTTCCCTTGCCTGAGCCTCTTTTTGTGGAGAATTTGCATAGCAGTAGGGGCTAAAAGAAGCAAAACCCCTTCAACAGTTCGTTTTAGCTGGGCATCTGAAGGCCTTCCTAAAGCTCTTTGCTGTACTAAAAATCTGGTTTATACATGTGTAAAATACTACTGTTCTTAATGCGGTGAAGAACACGTGTTTTTCAACACATAGCAACATATTGTACACAGGAAAAATAAAGGGAGAGATAACGACAACATCCAACTTACAGCCTGGCAGTGGAATGACCCATAACTCATGAGAAACAGAGTCTAGAGCTATGATGATCCTCCACCCGCTCTGCTGGGGAAGGCACTGTGCTTCACTACTGCATGCACTAGAATGCATTCTGTCATCCCACATCAGGTTTCAATTATTCATCTCTTACTCAACTTCAGATTTACTTATTTAAAAGGATACAATTTTAACAATAAAACTCATGGACAGTGTTAATTAAAAGCTAAATCTTGCCCTGAGCTGGACTTCCAAAGTCTATGAGAATGTTCACAGCCCATTTATTTATTCCAGCATTGTGTCAGTTATTAAATTACAGTAAATTAAAAACACAGTGACAGACCAATAGCTAAAACAAGTGAAGCTTGTTGCATCTCACTTAGAAAGGTTGCCAGACTTGGGCTCTGACAGACTGCCAAGAAAAGTGAATTTAAAAGTAAGGGGCCCTCAGTTCAAAAACGTCCTATCGTGAACATGAAGTGTTTCAACCTCAGAGATGCCAGCAGCCTGGCATTCCCAAGTTAATTGTAGCTGCTTGATGCAATACTGGGCAAAATGACCGTGCTCTCAAACCACAACTCTGGACCATTCAGAGCTGTAAAAAGCATCAGCAACACTACTAAGTTGCCCCAGATATTAAAATGAAATCGATAAAGAGGCTCAAGCCTCATGAGCATCTACCAGCTAGAAGGGGGCCAGCTTTGCACCAGCCGGAGTTTCTGGGAGGACTTCTGACATATTGCTAATTAGAGCAAATGCAATTCTCCTGTCCAGCAGTAGCAAAACACATCAAATGCCCAGACAGGGCCTGAACAAAGGAAGAACGCATTTGGAATTTCAGATTTCATTGTTGGCTGATAGTTACTTCTAAGCTACCACATTTTCACTTCTAATTACCAGCTTCCCTCTTGCTGCCAGCTCCTCAGCTGTGGGATATTACTAGCCCTCCACAGCTACTCAGGTCTCAGGGGAGCTCTGTGCTTCTACTCTTCATAAAAAAGCAAAGGGCACACTAATCAAAACTGGGAACCATTTTTTTCATTTGGAGAAGAGCTTTAAATGTAGGAAGAGAAAACTATTCTAGTGTCTTGAATCATAAGTCAATGGTCAGAAGCAAAGATCCACGTAGTGCTATTCTGTGGCCTTTCAAAAGCATTTAATGACATAAATCCATTTCCATGACAATCAACTGGGAAATAAATGACCTCTTGTCATTCTAGGTGAAACACATCGAAAGCAGAGTTCAACATGGTGCTTTCTACACTCAGCTTGCTCGGGAGAAAAAGAGATGCCTCCATCGTGCTACAATTTTTCACTAAATTCACAGAGAAATAGTGTATTTTAAAAAGAAAAAAAATCAAAACATATGGAATGAATAATTAACATATAAAATAAAATTAAAACCTGAAACATACAGAATGTTTGTTACTTATACAGCACATCACATATTTCAGTGTAAACAAAACAATTACAAAGATACTTCCTTTTATTTGAAGCCAAGTTAATTTTGGAGAAGAGATGTTCAGCCATGATAACTGACCTCTTACAGGAAAAACTGGGAGAGGCAAAAACTGGTGTAAATACAGCGTAGACTCCACAGTGCTCAGATATACAATAACTCTACAAAAGTGTCTAAGATGACAGTGATATTCACTGTACAATAAAGATGAAGAGAAATGTGAGGTAACAGAATTTTTTCAACAAGGATCTCACCTGATTAAAAAAAGATCTAATCTTAGTTCTAACATTGACTTTTCTTCTTTTTTTTGGGGGGGGAGGGGGGCAGTGGGGGGTCATTTGGCCAAGCTTTTGGCTTCTCCTAGAGGCCGCTCTGTGTACACAATCGCACTTATCTTTGAGGACAGAATTACTGAAACTGAATTCAACAGCAAGAAAACAAAACCCCTCTCCAAGTTACATGTTCCACAAATGTTCAAAGGTATGGATGCTGAGGTGGTGAGACAGGCTCGTCCATTTTATTCAGCTGCTGCTACAAACACGACAACAGCATTATGACACAGCATTTCTCTTCCTCCAACCAAGACAAAAAGGTTACTTACCACTCACTTTGTAGCTCAGAGCAGTAATGAGCACAGGCATAGATATTTCTTTCTGCAAGTGGGATGAAAACTTAAAAGCTGCATCGAATACAAGAATCGTCTGAAAACATTCAAACCCCTTTCAATTTGTAGTGAGAGAAGGTCAGGAATACAGCCGCCTGACCTCACGGGGTGTACTGAGTCTTGACTAATCCTTTCTGTTTTTTTCCAGATGTCTATCTCAAGGACTTTAATGATTAGCAGTTCCATAACATGTTCATATTTGCAACAAAATGTCTCTGGCAAGCTGTTTTATATTATCCAAACATACCCAGTGCATAATGTTGTGTAACAAAAGCTGGTACCAACTCTCAGAAAGAATAAAAGAGAAGTGCTCACCACAACCAACAGACTCTCCTAGGAGAACATCAAGACTCCTACGCCCTTATTGTATGCGCTTCAAACTTTTTAGGATGTCCACCAGCCCAGCCTTGTCACCATACTCTGCAATCCATTCTACCATCCTGGCATTTTTTTGTTACCCTTACCCAAGAATCCTTATACATATGTCACCACCTTTACATCCCTGCTTTTAAACCAAAGCCTTCAGGAAGAACAGTCTTATCATCAGACACTCACATTCTACTCAAAATCAGACAAAAGCTCACTGGAAGATGGTGGAAAAGTCACTTTAATTGAAAATAGTTTAACTAAGCAAGTGTCATAATAATTTTTCTATAGTACCAGTGCTAAAGGAAATGCTTAGCTGAAAACAAAACAAATACTAACCTGCAGCCTCTGCCTAGCGCAAATTCATCTATGTACTGCTGGAAGCATTGCCATTATTTTTCAAATAATGGTAGTTACATAGTTGAAAGAATTTAAAGAAACAAGGAAAGGTGGTGGTGGTGTGATTAGGCTCTGTTAGGGTCCACTCTTGCTCTCGGGTCTAAGCCCACATTCTGCACTCAAAAGCTTGTCCGCTGGGCTAATGAAAGATAGCATTTTTCCCTACAAATGCCATTCCTGCCTTTTACCTAGATGTGGTTAGGAGCCTGAGGTACAAAAGCAGATCCTTTTCAAAGTGGTAGTAGGCCAATAAGAAGAGATGAAGTACCAGACATGATTTTAAAACGGCTCTAGTAAAATTTCTCACTCACTCCATCATCTCAAGCAGCTTCATTTCTCCTGCCCAGGCTTCTGAAGCCTTTGGACTAAGCTGCGCCCTATGGCCTTTCTGATGAGATTTTGAGAAGTGCTTAGCTCTCCCAAGTAAATGTGCTAAGAGCTAAAGGTCCTCATGAGTTTTGAAAATAAGGCCACACAGATCATAAAATCCCTTCTTCTCCAGCATGTATTCTCAGCACCAAAGCACACAGTTTCTCTGAATGAGTAGTCGTTATGTTCTGTATTGACTAGCCACAATGTGGACACTCTCAAGCAGCACATTACACTTGCACCATCAATCCTCTAAAGCAAGGCTTAGCATCTTCAGGAGGGGCTGTGCCACCTCCTTCAGAGGAGGACAAAATAAGCTTGCTCTCTTAAGAGGAACGCTCACACTGTGAATCTGGAAGGGCATATCCTTCCAAAGATAATCTCAAGTTCTAAGGGTAAGAAAAGCATACTCTCATGTATTTCCAGTCTCTGGAGGGAATGTGCGATGAGGTTATAAAGTTGCCGAACATTTTTCCTTGCTTATCTCTGATCTTTCAATTTCCCATGGCCTGCTGCTGTGCTCCGACACAGAGCTCCACCACTCCGTCTCTTTCCCAGATCTGCGTGGAGCAGATGTTCAGACCTCTGCTGCAGACAGAACAGAGCATCTGGGAATGGGACAGGAGTACGCACAATTGACACCCCTTGGAGGAAAGGAGCAGAAGGTCACAGGAAGCCATCGTGAAGTATCGGTTTCAATATAAGACCTGACCAGTTTGAAAAAAACTTTTAATAAAATGCAGGCTTCCACCGGGGCCTCCACTAACTGTTTTCTCAAGAACTCATCTACTTATGAAACTTTACCATTGCATATTGGGATGGCTAAGTCTTAAAGTAAACCTAGCCCCAAATATCTGTTACTGAGTGAAAGCATGTCTTTGTACAACACAACGCAGAACAGGGCATCAGCAGCAGTTATAAAAAACATGCAACATCTGCACAAAGTTACCAGCACTTTTGCTCAAACTCTTTAGGAGGAGTGCGTCTTGCCTCTACATATGGTGACTTGCTTCAATTTTTTTTTTTAAAAACTTCCTGACACGAAGGCCAGACAGATCTCCTTTCCCTTCAGCATTCCCGAAGCACCATAAATGTGCCCAGGCTCCCTGCCTCCAATGCAACAACAGAAAGGCCCGGGTGGGTTAAGCCATGCCTGGACCAGCACTACTGAACCTGCATGTAATTGTCCCGATCCAGCCGAGAGGGACACACTGCCCAGACCTTGCCAACATCAGCGATACAGGATACTTCCTGCAAGAGACAATTTTTTGTTGTTCTTCAATCTCCTGTGAAGGTGCTCTGCAGCACCTCACTGATCAAACACAACCAGAGCCTCTATGCAGCTCTCTGAAGGGATTTTGTTAAAAGAGGATATCAGGTACAATTACTCCACGGAACTCGGTAGAAGTAACAAAGCAGACTTGACCTAGGCTTTCTTCTGCTTTAGAGCCTATTTCATGCCTTCAGCATGAACTCCAGCTAATGACTTGTTGAAATACTTTAGAAAAAGCCTAGCATTGTACACAGCACTGCTGAAACACAGTATTGGCCCCACAATTCATTTACATCTGTCAGTTCTTCCTCAATGAGAGTGATGTGGCTTTCTGTTCCTGTTGGTGACCACTCTGCATTATTTTTCAAGAACCATATCTAACTAATCACCCTCCAAACGTGTGTCCATCCCAGCAATATGCACCATGGGATTCTTTTCACACATCACTAGCCATTTCCTTTCATATACTGCTCTGCAGATTTACTTGGAAACAGTGGCACTCCAACATCTCTGCTTCAGGAGGAGATCCTGGAAAGCAATCTTCCTCACTACAGGATGCTGGCGTGGAAGTATGCTGAGAAGCCTGCATTATTGCTTTCCCTCACTAAAGGGTTCCTTTCTAAAGCTACTTCTTTTTCCCAAGCTGTCCGACTTTGGCGGAGCACCATTTTCAATATCACACTGCATTAGATTGCAAATACACACAGGTTATTTACTCTACATTATATTCCCAAGAGGACCTAAAAGAACTTTACTATATAATTAATGGTAATATCTAGAGCTTTATTATTACATAGCACACTAGTGCTATCTATTTAAGCTGAAATGATTCCATTTTTTCATCTTAGCAAACTTCACAGCCAAGCCTCTCATATACCACAGTTCTGGGGGGGGGGGGGGGGGGGGGGCAGTGACTCAGCTTGTAAACGGACAGAAAAAATTGTAACTTCTTCTGCAGCACCCAGTCAAATGAAATTTTACACCAAACGTAAAATTTCAGGAATTTTAGAGCACTCTTCATTCATCGTAAAGCATGTAAAACTGCAATCACCAAACCTACCCAAGCACCCTTCAGCTAACACCAGTATTTTGTTATTATTTCCAAAGAATCATAGACAATTGCTCTCATTTATTCATTTCACTATTGTTTCATTTATAAATTAGCAGATTCATTGACTTTCAATATCTCCATGACTAGAATGAAAAAAAAAACAGGATGGAAGAAGCCCTACAAAGTCACATAACTATTCAACTGCTGCCCCAGCCCTAATCAACCCCAAATTTCTTTAAGCTCTGATTTAGGGAGTTGGTTCCACAGTCCTCCCAGTGCTGCACTACCCTTACCACTAGAAACTGTTTCCTACCATACAACCAGATTCAGATTTCACATAAACCTTCCCTCTGCTTTCAAGTGCAAGAGAATAGTTTAAGGCGATAGCCCCAGTTTGCTAATTTTTAAAAGCAGAAACTTGGATCAAAGGTAGCATCTTAACAATAAAATAACTTCACTTGATATTCATTTAAGTGTTTCAATACATAGGAGTCACTGTCAAAATGCAAACTGCATTATTACTGTTGCACCTCTACCTACACAAGGCTGGGTGTGATAATTCCGAGCTTCGCCAACGCCAGCCCTGACACAGGCTGCCTCGTTTCTTTCGGTTCAGGGAGCAACTTCACCAGTGAAGTACCAGCACATATTACCTGGGTACCTACAGCAAGATGAGAACATCACACTGAAATAGGAGATAAAACACATGACTCTGCAGCCGAAAATAACTGCAGCTCACAGTCTACCAGATTACTCAGAACTGTTTCTTAAGATATGAAATTTCAAAAACACACACAATTGTGTGAACATAAAATTTGCAACAGAGGATGACTGAGGTTTTTTCCAGGGCTTGGGGAAGAAAAGGTTTAAACTTTTTATTTAGTATTAGTTAACTTTCTAGATATTTCTGGCTTGCAAGACAATTGCTATGTGGAAAGCAGCTGCATTTAGTTAGAGACTTTTTAAGAGAGTTTTCAACTCTGAGGTGCTCTTTTGAGTCTCAGAAGACTGCTGCATTTCTACATGTGTTTCCAAAGAGTGGTATCTAGTGTCACACCTCAGGGAAGCTTTTTACCCCCCCTCTTTGCCTACATTTAGGTATTTGTATTAAAAATCCATACACAAGCTTTAAAACGCTTCCCTGCCCAGATCTCTCTTGCAATGCTTTAACTTAAAAGTTCCTGTGTGTACATAATCAACCCAGTAGTTTCAGTAGATGTTAATTACAGAAACAAAGAAATGACATCCTGAAGATAATTTGCTGATACATCAAGCGACTTTTGTCAAGAAATGCGAGACTACAATCATGGTAAGTTAAACAGTGACATCTACTCTCATCCTCTTATGGGCTTAAGGCAACAAAAGCATTTTGTTTGTTTGTAAACTCATAAGTTTATACTGGCTGAAATAGCAGCCTGTTGACCTACAGACAAAACAATTAACCACTGGGGTATCACAGGGACTAATCAAGAGCTGGGGAACTTTATCTTACAAGAGGGAACTTCCAAGGAAATCAGCAGTACCCCCTATAATCTAAAACATAATCTAGAGATCTGTGGTTTTACTGTATGCTTTTAAAATGCTTTTATACTATTCACACTTCTTCCACTGTGACTCCTCACAAAGTTACACGATACGGAATAATAATAATAAAGGTGAGCTGGTAATATCCATAGTCAGATACTGCAAAGAATGAAAAAATATCCAAGTTGGAGAGTTCCTGATACTTATATTGACATTAACTATGTGGTTTTATTCAGAACACTCGGGCCAGCCTGTGAGCACCCTTGGGAAGAGCACGCATTAAAGACAGCATGAATATACAAAGGCAAATGCGCTTTTTGTTTTGTTTTGCTCTCTACAAGGAAAGATCACTGACAAAAAGGAAGCAGCAGGAGACAGGGGAAAAAGTGAAGAGGAAAAGGCAAAAAAGAGCCTTTGGAAGGCAACACAGCAAAGTAGTTTTGGTCACTTGACAATATCTCAACTAAAAGGATGACCTGGTAATAATCCCCCCAAAAGAGATGTGACAATAGCTGCACAGGTTCCTGGCCTCCAGGCAGATACACATCTGACTTGTCCTACTGAGCTGCATCAGCCTACTCACATAAGGCCGCTTGTGCACATCTGTATATGCTTACTGGATCAGAGTGTCAAACCGGGAAGTCTCTGGAGTGGGAGTCATGTCTTCACAGATGTTTGGACCAAGCGCAGCACAACGAGGCTCTGATCCTTTTGGACCTCGGGGAGCTAAGAGCCCAAACTACTCTTCAATATTTTCATTGTGTTAGACCGTCAGATCTTGGACTCCTAGCCCATCTTTTCTGGTAGTAGGAGTTAGGCTACTACCAGAGATGGACTTTCACTGCAGTCCTTGTTTGACATGCCTGGAAGAAAAAAAGTCTTTTACTTATTTAGCGGTCCATACTCTGTCTTCTTGAAAAACGTGAGGGTAAAAGGGTAGGGACTGAAGGGTTCTGTATGGTTGGTTGGGTTTCTGATGGAGCAAAATCTATTCACCCAGCCACTACAGTTACCTTAAGGAAATTTGTAAAACACTTTATAATAGGTTTTGGGGGTTGGTTTGTTGGGTTTTTTTATTAGTGTTAGGTATTCAGGTTCCCTTATTCTTCTAGATCTTTAACAAGTTTGGGGGAAAACATAGTATGTGGTTGTAACATATGTGATAGATGTCTATCTATAAAAAATAAATAAATCACTTGAGCTACCCATGAGTCAACATTGTAAGCTTTTGCCAAAGATATTACTTAAAATACAGGAAATATTTCACTGTGGAAAGTAATTGTGCATTACGACTACATTAATAGCCATACATAAAGGTGAATTCATATAATGAAAGATACTTCCCAGCAGAATTCACAGTAAATAAAAAATGGCCAGTTTTGGACCCAACGTGATCAGTTGCTTTATGTCTGTGGTTTTTTTCCCCCTCCAGGCTCTTAGAAACCCACAAAACTTCATATTATAACCCTAAAGTTTTGAAATTATCTGAAAAACGGGAAAAAAGATGGCCTGTCTTCCCCCCCCCCCCCCCCTTTAAAAATACAGCTATTTGTTAAGCACATACAGCATTCCCTGGAGACACTAGAAAACAACATTTGAAAATTTTCCCACTGAGATGTCATGGAGAATTCCTACCCTAAGCTAGAACATCATCCAGCCATTGAATCCGCACCAGGAGACTTCTGTGTCCAACAGAGTCGCACTGTGATATCTGGAAGTCATTCAAACAGATCCACTACCTAACATGCAGTCCCAGGTAACAGCATCATTAGGGACACACTGAAACACAGCGAGAAATTCAGGCACAGGCAGACAAGAGCGTTGCATCTGTTAGCTGGGACTGACTTTTTAAAGGCAGTTATCCTACAGGCTCTGTAATTTGGCTTAGAGGTTTTATAAACACAGCTTTTTCTGTTCTGAACTGCAAAGTATTTAAACTCATCATCTTTATCTCTTTAGTGTTCACTTTTTTCCCTTCTTGAAATACTAAATACGGCCATATTATCAACCAGAACTTTTCAGAAGTGGCTTGTGATTTAAGTACCCACCATAAAATACCGTCAAGGAGACGGAGTTCATGAATATCCACCTCTTACTGAAATTCTCATGCAGGCGTCCAAAAGCACTGCTCACTTTTTACTGACTTGGCTTCAGAAATCAGCCCTTCTTGCCTAATTCCATCTAGGTCCCTTTATGCATGCGCTACGCTGCGCTTTAAACGTAAATCATTTGCAAAAGGCTGAAATCAAAACCCTAATAAAACAGAAGGATCGCAAAATAAATATTACTCGTTAAAGCTAAATCAAAGAGGCTTTCTTTAAGGTTATTGTTAAACAAAACCAAAACCAAACAACTAAAAAAAAAGCCTTCTTAGAAGGCTACAAGGGCGATGAGATGGCAAAACACCCCCAAAGCTGGAGCTAAGGGACAAGCCATCATTGATAACACCACCTCGGGAACCATCAATCACGTATCAAAAGCGGGATTGCCTGGGAACGCTTACACTTAGCTAATAACTCGCCCGAACGCTTGGAAGGGCTTTTTTTACGAAGCAATTAAACACAGATCGAACATAAAACTCGGAGTTCGTTAACGGGCCGCTGGAGCCGCCGGGCTCTCCGGCGGGCGGAGGGGCCGCCCAGCCCGGCAGACCCCCTCGGCGGGGCGGCGTCGCGTCGTATCGTGTCGCGTCGTATCGTGCCGTGTCGTGGCCCGTCCCGCCGGCGGGCAGCGCCGCGCTCCCCTCGCCCCCCACAGCCGGGCCAGGGCGCCCGGCCGCGCCTCAAGGCCGGCCCCAACGGGCTCGGCGGGGGCTCGGTCCCCCTCACGGACACCCCACCACCCCCGGTATCACCCCCTCGTCCCGCCGCCGGGCTCGGCTCGGCTCCCGCGGGCCAAAAGCCGGGACGCGGCCCCCGCGCACCCTCCTTACCTTGCGTGGCGTCCCCCAGCTCCGCCCGGCTACCCGCACGCAGCAGCAGGAGCAGCGGGAGAAGCAAGAGGCTCCCCCCGTCCCCGCCGCCCGGCTGCTGCATTCCTGAACCGGCGCCGCGCTACTCCCACATCCACAGCGCAGCGCCGGCGTCCCGGGCCGGCCCGCGTACCGCCGCGGGGCCGCGTCTCCCTCCCGCGCCGCCGCGCCCTCGGGGCTGCGCTCTCTCTCGGCGGGCGGGGAAGCGAACGCGGGCGGCCGCCGCCTCTGCCGCCCCTCAGACCCTCGCTTGTCACTTTCCGCGAGCTCCCCTCACAGACCGGCCCCGGCCGATCTCCCCCCCCCCCCGCCCCGAGCCCCGCTCCGGCCCCGCCGCAGCCCGGCCGAGCAGCGCCCCCTGCCGTCCCGCCCGCGCTGCCGCTTCCCGCCGAGGCCGCGCGCCGCAGGAGGGCGCTCGCCTCCCCCCCGCCGGGCGCCATTTTCTCACACCCCCCCCACCACCACCACAGCTTCGTCGCCCGGCTCGGTGTCTCTCACCTGCCCGCCGCGTCCCTGGGGGGGGCTTGCGGAGGGGAGCCGGCTTTTCCTCACAGCTCGCTTCACGTCTTCCCTTTCAGAGCAGGTGGATTTAGGAAGGCGCCAGTTGGGGTTAGCATCCCTTCCCCATTTCGCTTTCCAAGGGTCTGCCACTCCTACAGTAAACGCAATCTGCGGGATTATTGCACTGGGGGGGAACCACTTTTCCAGGCAGAGTCCAGATTTGTTACTTGCTACCTCCATTCCTAATCTTCCCAGTCTCTTCCCAGCCTTCTCCTGTCATACTTGTCGGCAAACATGGCTGAGGAAGCTCCCCAGCCACGAAGTAAAGGATGCCGTGTCAGTACTGAGGGAGCAAAATCACCGTCTTAGAGCGTCTGACTCACAACTGCAACCACAGGTCAGCCTGTACCTGCCCCGCACGCCAAAGCGTCCCGCAGGGCTCATAGCAGCGCTGACGGGGAGCGGTTGGGAGATACGGGCACGTGTCTGAGCCACGATGGAGGCACACGACCGACACCAGCCGCCTTCGGTCCCTGGGAAGGGCATTGCTCGCTGGTCAGGTACAGCCGTGGCTATGGGGAGGGCAGCTGAATCAGTTTTACATAACTTAAAGTTTAGCCCGCTGAGCTCTGTGGATGTAGTGTTCTACTTTTTAGAGCATTTCTGTTGAAACAAACTGAGAACTAACAGTGTGGAAAAGTGGTTTCTCAACTGTTCCTCATACACGGGTTGTTAGTCAAGGGCTTCCAATTTTCCCCTCAACATTTCAGTTTTACTGGATTTTTTCTCCTACTTTTCCTGTCAGTCAGGAACTCAGAAGCCCAGTTTGCATCTTAAGAATCATTTTCAACTCTCTCTGCCTCAATGAAATTGATATTTAATACACTGATTTCTCCTAATTTAGCTTTTATTAAAAAAAAAAGTCACCCTACCTGAAAAGGAGTTGGGTATAGTTGCTACCTGAGATCACAAGTGCCAAGAGCAGCATTGTAATCCTGCTCTCATTCCCCCATTCTCCAGCACATCTCACCCCAGGCTGGGGACCATCCCCACGAGCATGCTGAGCTTCGGCCTCATTACAAGGGCTCCATCAGCCCATGACATGGTGCCCACAACCAGACCCCAAACACGCTTTTCCCTCTTGATGGCGATAGGAAGCTGAGCTTTGGGGGCAGGAGGGGTGCAGTTCCCTCCTGCCAATACAAAATACCAATTGACCATACATTACATCACAGCTGTAACTGCGGTCAGGCAGATTCGGTAGTGGATAGCACTGTTTTGCTGGAGTTGAAGGACACTGCCAAAGCCGGCTGAAGCTACTAGGAGTGGTAACTACTTTCCATTCAGGAGAATGATCACATTCCTGGGATGCTTAGATTAGGTTTAGGATTTCAAAAGTCAGCAACTGTTTAATAAAAAGTTCATAAGCAGAGTGGAAACAAGGACAAGATTAAAGGAATTTCCTCCTCACTTCCTGCTAGATCAGATCCCACCCCTCTCAGGCTTGCTTTCTGCCATATGAATCTTGTATTTCTTGTCAGACGCTAATAGAGTTTCAAGAGGAGGAACAAGCCCAGATAAGCATCTGGCTGCGTGTTAGGGAAGGAGATTGAGGTCTGAAACCACCTTCTCCTCACATATACAAACACGCACACATTCCTCCTCAGACCAAGGAGGACAATGACAAGAGATTATCCGCTCTCTAGTGAAAACTGACCAATATACAAACATGGATTAAATTGAAGAGGCAAAGCCAAGCTTGATACTGCTAGAGCTGTTGTAGGATCTGGACATGACACACGGAAGGGACTGCTGCTGGGACCTGGGTGCCTACGTTTGCAGCATGGTGGCATTTAACTACTGCAGCATTAGACAAAGTAGCTCCTTGTTCAAGGTGCAGGACTTTTTGCCACCTTGCTGTAATATGCCTTAGGATGCCGTTTCACAGCTGGCTGAAGGCAGCCATGCTGCCACCTCCTCCCCCTTTCCCAATCATGCATTCCCAATACATTCTTTGTCTCAGCTCTAGTAATTGCACAGCCACACAGGACCTGCCCTTTCAGCAGCAGCATGAGCTTAGGCCAGCTCAAACCAACCGCAAAGCCAAGCCCCCCCACACCAGCCAGAGCTGATTCCAGTCAAGGTTAGAAAGGACCCACACCATTGGCTTCCCAAGGCAGCTACACAGTCTTCCCAGTCCTGCACTTTTTTCTGACACAAAGAACCAGGACCCGAGATGGTTCAAGAGTTAAGCTGAGAGATAGTTACCTCTTCAGAGTGGAGGTGTTTCTGCCAATGTAGGTCCTTGAACAACCTTTTTCCCCAGGGCATGGCAAATGCTTTTTGGTCTTTAAGGGACAGGGAGTTGAACAAGGCAGGCCCAGGTCCAGCCAAGAGTCTAGATCATCAGGCAAGCTCATGGTGCTAAGGCAGGTCTGAGATCAAGCTGAGAAAGCAACTACAGGTCAGGGTCTATTCCTCAGGCTGCATTCCAGCAGTGGTCATGGGGACACAGCACAGTGATGGCCAGGCAGGTCCATAGTGATAAGATAGGTCAGAGGTCAAACAGGGAAGTCAATCCACATGTCAGGGTCCAGATCAGCAGCATCCATAGCCACACACAGGGATGCTAGAGTTACAAACTACTAACCCCCCAATATGGGTCAGGCAGGGGCTAAGGGATAGGCCAGGGCTGAGCTTAAATAGAGCCCCTGGGCAAGGGTAGGGTGGGGTGGGGTTGGAAGCCCCAGATGAGGCTGGTCAGTCATTAAGAGCAATGAGTGCCCTCAGGGTCCTGACACTTATCATCTACATACAGGAATACTAGAGCTAATGCCAGTGAGAAGGTCAGGGCGTACAGCTGGGATAGGATTTCTGCAGCACCAGCGCAGACTTGCCTGCCCTGACCCTCTTAGGTGACATTTCAAGTTATTTCTAAGCTGATCTAACAGCAAGCTGCCCGCAATTAAAAAAAAAAAAAATCTCTTTTGTTTCCTGCATGTTCATCCGGGTAAGTCCATTCAGCCAGCTGGTCCCGTGGAAAACTAACCCTCTGATGAGAGAAAAGAAGAGCAATGTTCCTCCAGATCAGCCAGCTGGGTCAGCTCCCCCCACAGCTGCTGGGGTGTTAGATCCAGCAAAGGCGAGTGGGACCCTTGTTCAGGGGTGGGGTAGGAGCAGTTGAACCACTGCTTTTGGCAGCAACCTGCTGTTGGGGCTTGTTTAGCTGTAAGACAAAAGTGTTTCTTTAGTCTCTCTGTTTGTCGTGTAATGAAACAAGATGTCCATGAGGTCCATCTCTGGGGTCCATCTCTGAGCTGGGCGCAGGGATAACCCATGGCGAGTGCCTAAGGGTACAAAAGAAGTCTATGGCAGATGGGGAGACTAGATGCAGATTCCCCGAGTCTTCAGTTAGCTTGTAAGTGTTAGATACATGCAGTGTGAAAGGATAAATCTTTTATAAATAAAAAACAAACCACTTATTTTTAGCTGCAAATCTACCAAAGTGCATGCAATTAGCAAATATAAATCACTTCCTGGCTTGAAGACTGTTCAGCACAGCACATAAATGAAAGTTAAAACATACGTTTTGGGAATACATGGTACATCTGCTCTCAATCTGCAGCATTTTGAAATCAATACAAATATTCTCCCTACTTTTCCTTTAACATGCTGCAGCCTGTCGTACCACAATGGAAGAACTAAAAATATATTAAACAAAGGAACTAGAGTGGACACAGCCCTAAACACCGTAAAATGAATAGCACAGAGTATTCATAACGATCTGATGACAAAAAGTAGTCAAGGTAAAGATAAGCACTGGCTTGGGAGGACAAATTAGAGACAGTCTCCTACATGGTCTGCAGGATGCTTCAGAGATGTAATGCACAGCTAAAGCTTCAGAAGGTGACTCTGGGGAGAAGAATCAACTGTTTGATGCATGTCTACATATTTTAAAACAATGAAAGGCTTACAGTCAACATTGTTGTGGAATTAGTTCCCGCAGGGAAAATGTATTGCACACAAAACTTTTTTATTCTTTTTTTTTAATGAAAAGATAGCAAAGAAGCTGACTGTCTGGGAATGATTTGTAAGTACAATAAACCTCACAAGAGGATGATAAGCAAAATATTGTAAGAGAATAGTGTCAGAAGTACAGCAAAATAAAAGAGAAACATTACACATTTGTAGTTACTGACAACGTGTGTTCTTAAGTATCTTGTCACATTATAAAAGAATCCTTGTTTTCCTTTCCATCTTTCACTAATACTCCTATTAATCTAGACCAGATTTTTTTCATTCAGCCATTTGAGGCTGTATCAATCATCCTTTGCCCATTTGAAATTCAACTAGAATTACACTAATGTGTTAAGGCTTCCAGAGTTGAACCTGGAGATGAGGTCAGAACTGCCCATGGATTCCTAGAATCTGTGCACCCATGGAAAGACCACCTGTAAATCTGATTTCAGTGCTGATTTTTGAATGCTGATATAACGTGGAAAACAGCAATTGCTGGTACTTTTTCAAGATTGGAGATTTACATATATCTTACACTGTCAATTCTTTAGAATAGGAATTCTAACATGTGAATGTACTGTCTCAATTGATGCATCCTTTGTTTTCTAGCTGAGTTTTCAGGAGCAAGTGCAGTACAAATAGTAACATGTTTCTTTAAAAGGAACAAGAGATATGAGTGTAAATTTTCTGAATTCTCTAAAAAAAGTCAGCCACTGTACAGAGAATAGGCATGAACAAGAAAGACATGTATTGTGCTATCCGATTTTTTCCAGCAAGTTATAGGTCTTGTAAAAGTCTGTTGCAGACAGTTTAAAGAAGTACAGACATTGGCCATGCATGTGAAAAATTTTACTTTATACAATCCTGTAGCAAAAGCTTTTCCTTCTGTTCATAATCGCATAAGAAAACGGTTGATAAACCTGGGGATTGTGACAGAACACTATTAAGCAATTAAGGCTGGTTTCAGTATTTGTGTTTTCAGCAGGAGCAAGAAAAGACACCAAAGACAGGGAGGTAATGGATTGCCCTTGACGCGTTGTTTTAGTTAAGAGTTAAATCCAGCGCCGGTCCTTGTCAGGATGTTTCCTGACATGCCTTTCACTGCCTGAATCAGGCAGGTCAGCTGCAGACACCCTGGAGTAGCTCAAGGTATGTCCGTAGGTGGTGGGATACGCGTGCCCTGCCAGGGGCCTCTTTTTATTTTGAAGGCAACAGGTTAAGCCGATGAATAGGTGTGTTTGTGCCAGTCTTTGCCACAGCTCTGTCTCCTTCTCAGGCTGAAATGTTTTTCTTTGCCTTAAGAGAAAAGCAAAGGACTGGCTAGCCATAGGGAACGGTGGAAGAGAGCACCATCAGGGATCAGAGGACAGGTTGTAGCCCTGGGGAATGACGGAGGGAGGGAGTATCAGGAGGTGCAGTACAATCTTGTTCAGACTGTGATCTGGGAGTACTTTGAAAATTGGCAGGAGACTGTGGAAAAGATAAAAGGAAAAGCCTTGAAATAGACCACAATTCTTTCCCTTTCATATGTGTATTACACTGGAATTTTATATATATAGCAGAAGGACTCTGTTCTTTATATCCTTGAATTACATACCTCCATAACATGTAATGTTACCCTTCTGGAAAAACGAGGGCGATAGAATGGGACACAAACACCAGCAACTACTTAATAACATATGCAAATATTGGCATGCTTATTATGCATTATTTTTGTTGCTGTTATTACTTTATTTTTGTAACTGTGTGTTGGCACCCCAGCATTTCATTGAATTTGATATCCATTGTGCTGGGCACTTTCAAAGCGTTAATTTAACAACCAGATGTGGTACAGCGCAGGACAGTAGATGGGAGAAGCATGTAACAGCAATGTTTCCAAATAGTCACACAGGCTGGTTATTTCCATGTCAGATGCTGAGCTTTGTAGTTATCCTTCGGGAGGAAAGAGTTGCAATTGTTTTATCTCTGACTTTCTCATTAGCCCCAGAAGTGAGTCTTGAAAAGAAGGCAATGGATTTACAGCTTAGTTCAGGCATGACCAGGTTGTACTTTTGCAAAATATCTCAGGTAATTTCAGGTGAAACTCCTCCTTAACTTCAAAGGGACCACGACTCCTCTTGCAGAGTTTGTTTGCTTTTTCTAAAAGGAATCAGTTAACCCAATCCTCAGAAAATCTGATTCAGGGAGGAGGTTATCAAGGCAATAGTTTGGAAAACTGAACTGATATTACACTCAACTGTCTTAATCCATGACTTCACACCATTTGCAGGCAGCCCCAGACTAACCTGTAGTAAGTAGTCCTGCCAGGAAGGGCCATGGCAGCCATCAGCATGAACAAGGGAGATTTCACCACCTTCCTAAACAATATCATCTTTGTTGCCAGGCATGTAAAGCAGTAAAATACTTCAGTCATTAGAGGAAGAAGAATGTCACAATTTTTGTGGGAGAAAAATAGATTCCAGAATTCATGGTTTGACAGGTTAATAAGAAGCCCTGTACATTTGCCTTTACAATTTATTTACTTGTGAGTCTATACAGGGATTTTGTTAGGGATTTGGCATCTTAAACAGGTTTTTATTCCAACAACATTTCAATTCACCTTTAAGACTTTCAATTAAGACAAACTGAACTAGAGATCCATCGGTGGAATTTGCATGGAAGTTAGCGGGGGGTTGGCAAAGCCATGATAGCAGGGTTTAGGTATCAGGTTTATAGACTTGTATCGCACTATCTAACATCTCGTATTTTCCACTCATTTTGCATGTAAAACTTTTATTGATATCAGCGTGAGTTTAGCACGCCACTAAAATGGAGACTATGCCCCTAGGACACAAAATGATGTAAGGTACCCCATTTAGTTATAACAATTTGGCTGCACTAAATCTTGATGTTGAATGTTTGGGTTAGTTCCCCCATAAACTTCGTCTGCTGGATTTATATATTTTGGCTCCTTTTATTTTGACTCTAGTGGCTAAATTTGCAATGGGCTTAAGTGAATGCAATTCCAGTCACACCAGCAGCAAATCTGCAGCACAGTGGGTATTTCTTGTTATATAAATATAGGGCCTCATCTGGCAAGATGCTGAGTGGACTAACTTGGTCGGGTTTCTGTGAGATCCGAGAGTGCTCAGCACCTCCAGGGAGAAATTCCAGACCTTGCAGCAACTGAACCTCCACACAGCATGTCTGTGGTCATTTTCTATAGCCCTTTGTCCAAATCAGAGTACACAATGCATTTATCGTCTTTTTAATCACAAACACAAAAGCTAAAATATTTATTTTCCTGGATCTTATAAAAGCACACCTCTATCTGCAACAAAGAATTATGTAAATTATGAGGATGATGGAGGGGTTTTTTTCCTCTATAGCTCTGTGAAATTTAGCTTTCACTCGCATGGGTGTGGGTTTTTTTAAATAAAGCAGTATTTCAATAATGGCTTCAGTGGGATTTTTTAATTCTTTTGCTCTATTTAGAGTTTTTTTAAAAATCCATTTCAATTCCAGTGAAAATGTCTCTGATCTGATAAAGGAGATGAAGTCACTGCATAGGCTTACTATTTTATTTCCATCAGGTTTGAAAGTTTTGTTGCCTGCAGTGTTTTGGAGCCCAGGAGTATTCATCTGTTTTGTAAAAGGAAAGTTCTACAGAGCAACATTTGGTCACTGTTGTCTGAATTTCATTATTCTGTTCTCCAGACTAGCAGAGGGGAAAAGTGCAAGTTAGCTGGGTCACAGTCTGAAATGTGAGAGCAGTCAACTTTTTCTGAAGTTTATGGGAATGAAGGGAAATTTAATACTGTTCAAAAGAGAGATTTAAAGTTGCATCATGTGAAAACAATTGGAGAAGTTTAATCCTGAGGTCTTGCGTTATTTGGTAACTTACATGACCATTTGTCAGCCTACAAAAGCTGAAGTTGGCTTTGCCTCTGTTAACAGTTGGCCTCTGTTTTGGAGTGGTATTGCAATACCAAAGAAACAAATACAAGTTATATTGGTTTTATAGACCACTACTAGTTCTATTCTTCTTTATCCTTTCAGCTCATGCCGTGTCTGCTTGTCTCCTCTGGGTCGCCAGTGCAGATCTCCCACCGATCTCAGCAACACGTGCTGACAAGCCTTTCATGTAGAAGGGACTACAGAGCCTGACAGCTTCTTAGACCTTTAAAATGCTGAATACATATCCATAATTTAACCTTTACCTCTCAGACTGCTTCAGGACTCATACATTTCACTGTATGTGGAATGAAAGCAATGGGACCCTGGGACGTAACTGAATACTTAGTATTTTGTAATCTTTCTAGTGTATCATTTATGCTAAAAGATGTTGATTAAAATGTTCTTTACATTTATATTAGTTTCTATGGAGCAAATGAAACAGAAAATCTACAGAGCTTTAAATGCATAAAAACTAGAGATGTTTTCCAGAGTGTTCCATCACAAAACCTCTTACTGTTAAGAAAATTCTCCTATAAGGTAGCCTACATCTCTCTATGTCATCTCCTTCTCCCTCCACTGATACATCCTCTCTGGTTTTGGCAACCGCATCAGCATCTTCTGTGTTTGGCCATCACTCAAGGTCTCGCTACACAGATTTAAAATAATGCTAATAATCATTATTAATGGGGAAAAAATGAGCAGTGTCAAAATAAAGACAACTGGTTTTTGAAGGACATTTCATATGCTTTTAAGTATTGTTTTGAGGGACCTGAGTCCCACAAGACAACTAACTTTTATGAAGATCTTTGGGGTTTGCATTGGTACCGGGTATCACTGACCCACGCAGCTGGCAGGAGTGCTGGAGCTTGGGGAATAAGACCACATACATAGCGCAAACATCCTTGTTTCTACTTCTAGGCTAAATATTCCCAGTTGCCCCGTGGTGCTGGAGTGCCCAGGTACATCTGCGCCAGAGGCTTTCGCCCACATTGTGAGCTGGGCAAGTACCGAGCTGCTCCTGTCGGACGGCTGCACACTCACCCGGGCTCCACAGCAGAGCACGCTGGTTTGTGCACAGGGATGTGTACGTGTAGCTGCCACAAAACTGGACAAGATATGGTTTAATCCTTCCAGCTCACGTTTGCAGTGACTGATGAGCCTCTTTCCCTTTATTTCTCAGTGCAATTCATTCATAAGTTGCTTATACCAGCTCTGAAAATTGGGGTTTATGTCCTTTTTTTTCCAGTCAGTGCTTCATGGCTTCAACATTCCTTGCAACGGACGATCACTGCAGTGCTGTAAAGTACAGGAGTGAGGCAGTCCCATGTGCTATTGCTACTACAAACACTGCAGTTGCTATGGAAGATGTTCTTTGCTTTAACACAGCCATACACATTACAACATCTTTTAGTAGGACAAACCTCCACAGCTCAGGCTACGTGGCCAAAGCTCCCCGGCCCCCAGCCATGCTCAGCCAGCCCAGAAGGAGCCACCGCGGCCAAGGTGAGCCAGAGGAGCCACTGTCTCGCTCTTCTCCCATGGGCGCTTTCTGGGGACGTTACAAAAACCGCAACATCTGCCTTTTCTGCAAGCTCACCTGGTTGTACAGTAACTCCTCAGACATCCGCGCTGGTGTTCCACAAAGGGAATTTTAGTCAATGCTGAAAGCATGGACCAGAGGAGGGTTTGCAGATGTTGATGTTCAATATTGAAGTCTTGTGTTCCTACACGATACTACAAAAGAGAAAAGAAATCTAGAGGGAGAAAATATATTATGTACAGAGAAGATGGCAAGTTGGAAAACTGTGAAGGAGACTGAAGAGGAGGAAAAGCCAGAAACAAAGAAGGGAAAAAAGAAAGGACAAGAAACTCCAGAAGTTAAGATGAAAGAAAGATCCCATATGCAAGCACTGGGCTACGAAACCATTATGCATAATTTTGCAGGAATTAGTGCATAGTGAGAGGAATCTGTAGCACTTCCCTGGATCTGAAAAACAATTCCTATGAAACATCCAGTGGCTATATGCTGTTTAGCATCAACCCACTTGGTAATGGCAGAAAATTAGTAGTATGTTATTTATATATGAGCTGAGGTATATTCTGTACCTTCTTTCTACCGCACAGGAAGTTTAACATACATGCATAGGGACATTCAGCTATTTAGTGGGTTTTCAAGGCCTGTATATAAAATTGAAAAATGCAGCTCAGCTGCTTTTTATAAGATATTCACAATAATCACTTCAAAGTAGAACATACAATAGCTGCTTAAAAATTGACTTTGATTCCCTCTATGATAGAGAGCTTACCAGTACAGCCTGGGTATTTGAAACCACTAATGTCTAGTTTAGTTTTTGCTGCTGTTTAATTTGCATGGATCTATTCCATCTCTTTTTTTTTTTGTGAAAGCAGAAAAATAAAATGTCTTACATTGCTAGTGCTGCCATAAATGTTATCAACAGTAAATGCTTGAAATTGTGCCAGAAGCTCTACTGTCCCACCTGCTACTGTGAGCGAGATACTAATTAACAGCCCTGTACATGTAGCGCATTTTTGCTTGCAGTTTTGTTTTGCAATAAAGTAAAAAATAAATGGCTTCAATTTATGTTAAACATTTTGCTCAATCAAAATAAAATGTACAAAAATGAGGACGTTTATCCTGACAATACAGAGGCAGAAAGAATAGCTTTTTTAAAATACCTCCCTGATTTTCTCCAATCAAAACAGTTTGCTGAAGCAAGCATCTGCAGCATCACAAATCACCATCCCTCTTCACCAGGGTGGACTCAGGGAGGAGAGCAGCCCCAGCTCCGCACGGCGCCCGCCAGCCCCCAGCACAAATCCTGGCTCTGCCTCAGCCCCCCGTGTTGCACCCAGGCAGGTAACGCAGCCCAGCACCATGGCTCTGCAGGGTAAATGCCCAGCTTTGCCGGGTTTTTGTCTTCACGACTCTCATCACGTACAGATTTTAATAACAGACACGCACAAAAGTCTAAAATGTCGGCAGCTTGCATCCAACAGCACGTTACTATAAACAGAGCGAGTTATAAAATAGCCGGGTGTGTTACCGAACCGCAAACACAGCTTTCATAACCCGTAGATTAGCTTTACTTCTGCCGGGGCAGCGTTGGCCACATTCTGCCATATTTCTTTGTGTCATGATTCTAATGACTAATATCAGAATCCCAGAATATATTTTTAAGGAAGATACAAACAGCACAAGTAAGGATACCCAGCAGTTTTGTGTCCTTCATCCTTTCTACTTGCACCTCAAAAGTCTCCCACCATTCTTCCAGCATCCATCAAGACTCCAATTTACTGAGTTTCCCACCTCGTCGGGGAGCTCCCACCTCCCTCCTTGCCCCAAAGCTGCTGGTGTGGCGGGTGCTGAGCTGCAGTGCCTGCGCGCGCGCACACACACACACACGCACGCCAAGGGCAGAGCAGGCAGAGGCTGAGGTCACGCCACAACTTTTCCCTTTGGTAAACAAGCAGAAGAAGGAGTAAACCAGAAAAAGAAAGCTTTCCAGCAGATCCTTCCACAGCTGACCAAGTGTGGCTGCTGCTGACGTTGCCCTGGGGCTGAAGAATTATGGCATCCCTTTCCATGTGTGTGAGTACCAAAGTCCAGAGTTTGGAGGGATCCTACAGTCTCAGGGATCACGGAAAAGAAACTCGACATTAACAACAGCGACCGGAGACGGGATGAGCCAGACCCCTGCCATGAAGCAGACCTCTGCGAGCTCTGCCCTGCCTGCTAAGAGAGGAGGGAGCGAGAGGAGCCGTTTCGGGGGCTCTGTGCCGCACCACACGCCCCACGGGGCGAACAGCAGAAGACAGTGGAGAAGCACCAGAACCTCACACCTTTCTTTTGAACAATTATAAAACAAATAGTTCCACTGGCACGAGAGACGATGGCACTGGGTTTCCTATAGGTGCGTGTTTGGGGCATGCAGTCCTGTGTGGATTCACTGATGTCTAGAAAGAGCTGAGCTCCCAGAGCTGCCATTCTTCAGCAGAGGTCTCACCAGGGTTTCCTTCTCTCTGCCATTCTGCTGTGAAGTACCATCGAACCAACTGTATTTAACCTCTCTGCTAACTCACATCTATATCCAGTTTGAAATATGTCAACAGATTTCCTGGTGTCACCTAGAAGAGACACGCAAAGGTGGAGTGACCACATGGGGCTCTTTAGGAAACCAGGCTAAAAAATTCACAACAGCGATGTGCAGGCAGGCGCGATACCCTTGCATTGCCCATTAAGAAGTTAAACTCAGGGAAAGTAAGTTTCCTTTGATTGCAGGAAGTCTGAGGGAATCTCTGATAATAGGGTTTTAATTTGAACAGTGAATGTTTTCACAATGTTTAACAGAATGTCTTTAATTTTTAATAAGCTTGACTAGTTGGTTAAATAACACAGGCTGAATGCTGCCATCCTGCATTAGGAAATCTGTCCTTAAGCTACCTAAACTTACTGACTTCTCTACTTTCCATATAACTTAGTGTTTCAACTTCCACAAAAACAATTTTATCAGGAGGACACTCAAAGCTAAAAACCAGTAAGCATGGGGTACACTCTGACCTCTCAAAGCACATGTACTCCTGACAAAGGCAATCAGCACCTAACTGGGCCATATACATTTTAGCATTCTAGTAAACTCCTATTTAGCTATTTGAAATAACACTTACATACTAATTAAGTTCTTCAGCCTAAGCTGCATATAACTGATGCTTTCATTTTGCTTTGTAAAAGGCTATGCTTCACCCTGAAAGATGTAGGCATCTGGAACTAGGCAGAACTGTCATTTAAATTATACGTATTATTTTTTCTCTGTCATCCAAGTGCTCAGACTCTCTAATAGTCTGAATTTCTTATGAAGGGAGAAACACCTCTAAATTGTTGCTGAGCCAAATTAAACCCCAGCATTGTTTAAAAATCACATTCTTTCATTTTGTGCCACGGATTGTAAGAGCTAAGCATCTGATTACTGCCCTCATAAAATTTCTTCTTTGAGGCTGACTATAATTACAGAGTATTTTAACGCTTTTATCTTTGGACTACACTAGGACAGGATAGGTTTGTAGTCTCTGTCTCCTGTTTCATCCAGTTTTGCATGATCAGAAGGGAAAAATACATAAAACTTTCTCTCTCCTTCCCCTCTTTCTGGACAAGTGTGTAGCCTTAGCAGAGCCAAACCCAGCCTGCAGCAATACGCTCAGTTCAGGGAGGGAGCAACATTAGTGACCTGAGCAGGAAAATGCTTACAGAATCATAGAATCGTTTAGGTTGGAAAAGGCCTTTAAGATCATGAAGACCATCCATTAACCTAGCACTGCCAAGCCCACCACTAACCCATGTCCCTATGCATCACATCTACACGTCTTTTAAATACCTCCACGGGTGGTGACTCAACCCTTTCCCTGGGCAGCCTGTTCCAATGCTTGACAACCCTTTTGGTGAACAATTTTTTCCTAATATCCAATCTAACCTTATAGACATGGTGGCCTTAAAACAAATCTTAAACTCAGGAAAACCTCTCTCTTGGTAAGGATCCTTGCAGGCAGGTGATCCCAAAGGAGAAGGCAAAGTCCCACATGCTGCTGCCCCTTGTCCGTCCTTCCTCGCAGGAGGGATCCTCCGGCCAGGGCAAGGGTTTGGCTTCTGCTGCCTTGATACCGAACTGCCTGGATTATGTACCTTCCTCCAAGCGAGCCATCCTGCAGCCCTCAGCACTGCTCGGAGATAAAAGCTGTTTCTCATTTCAATAGCAGCTGTCTCCAGCGCTTTAACCCGCATTTATGAGATTTATTCTGCATAACTGGATCCTGCCCCACCTTGCTCATGGCTCCTCCTGGCAGTCCAAGCCTTGCTGCTGCCAGGAACAACTGCTGAAGTCGTCCTTCATGGAAGTGGTGGAGCTGATCATTTCTGAAGGTCTCCCGGCCTCGCCATGGGAGGTTAATGGCATTGTGAAGGGACACACATGACTGGTTATTTTGTGCCAGAAACAACACAAGCACTCTGCTTGCGAACTTCCTAAACTCCTCCGCTTCCCTCCAGCTCCCCCCGTCTCCCAGGAGCGGTGGATAAACACAGAGTCAAATGATTCAAAGCTTCGCAAACTCGCTCACTGTGACACAGGACTTTCTTTGCGTATTTATTCCCCCTACAACTAACCTTTTTTTTTACCTTCCTTTCTGCTGAGGATGCGAGGAGGTTCACTGGGACTGGAAAGAGCGGAGGAACGACCCTGAGGACTCCCCAAGCAGGGAGCTGTACGCCACGGTGGGAGCTGCAGCACATCTGAAAGCCACCCTGTGGCACCCAAACAGGCACCTTGAGGGAGCAGAGTGTGAAAGGTTTTTAACAGTCCTTCCAGAATGGCTTTTATAAAGGAGGCGAGGCAGCTGAATTGATTTGAAGTTGGTGCAAGGTCTTTCTTAGCAATGCCATGATATTAAATATAGCCATTAAATACAGCCAGACTCCTCTATTGTTTATCTCATCCTGGCTACATCTAGGGATGGATGGAAAGGTCAAAATTATGGCAAATTAAATGTGCCACAGGCAGGATTTCTTCGCCAGCCTTTGCCTCGCTGTAGTTTCGCTGGTGAAGTGCACAGCATTGCTGCTTTGTCCAGGAGCCGGTGGGATGCCAGGAGACGTTACCGGTACCCAGCCCCTGTGCGCAGAGGGCTGTTGTGCTGGGGTACGTTTACCAAGATGATGCAAATTATAACCCGTGCCATCAGAAATGGGAGAATGGAATTTAATAACGACTTCAGATGCTGTACAAATCCATCCTAATGGCTGCGGCTTTGGCTCCTCTCACACACTGTCACACAAGCCTGGATGAATTTCAGATCTGGACTGTTGCTCCTCGCTAAGATTCCTCTTCCTAATTAAAACTTAATTTGTTCCCTGTAATCAAGCTCTGTGTGAGTATATCTGAGTGTTTAGCCACAGAGGAAAGTGTGAGTTTACAGAATTAAAGTGCAGGTGGGATGCTGTGAGCAGCAGGTTCTGTGCTGGCGTATAAAGCCATTTCCCATAATGGGGAATAGGGCCATTATCTCTGTTAATTCTGGCTCATAATCACAACCTGTGAAAACAAAGGCAGTAAAACCAAATGCGTCACTGGGTTGAAGCTTTCATCCCTTCCAGTCTCCATATATACCACCCCCCACCTCCACCCCAGTGCTGGTGCGTGATCCACTCTCATTCTTGTCACGCTTCCCTGACCCTCCTCCTTCGCCCGCACTCCCTGGCCCCAGCCTGGCCCTGCTCCTTACTGGTCCCAGCTCACGGTTTCTGGGATCTTTCCAGAGCCTCCCAGAGCCGGGGAGTGTGAGGGAATACTAAGGGAAGGGATGAGAAGAAGCTCTTCTGACGGTAGAGAAAATGCACCGACACACCGGGATGTGCTGGTGGTCCCACATGCCTGGACAGTGTTGGAAAACATTGAGGGGAAAAAATGAGAATTGGTTTATTTGATTTGATAAGTGGTTTGTTTCATTTGCAGCCACTTTCCCCACCTGAGCCTGGGCTGTGATGGAAACATGCCGAATAACACAGGCTCTTCACGGCAAAGCTGAGGGAACAGATTTTTTTCAAGGCTTAACTGGCAATTTTGCCCCAAACTCTGCATGCTGAAGATCTGGAGATTAGACTTTAGATTTATCACGTGGAAATACCCCACAAAAAACCAGCATTGTGCAGCGTTTTCCTGAATTGTTTTAGCCAGTCTCAAAGTGACTGGTTTTGGTTTACCAGGCTGGGTTTCAGCTTTGTGCCAATACTTATGCTCAGGAGACTATGCTTAGGGAACAGCTTGGCAGCCCGTTAACTCACTAAGAACTTCAAAGATGCAGTAATTTTGAATTGTGAATGAACGCCCAGATTATAGATGAAATCGCGGCGACGTGAGGTGTCGCAGGACCCTGGGTCCATCGGACACTGCCCTGAGACTCTTTACCAATGCTGCCATCTAGAGAGAAACATTCCATCTTCCATGGGTGTCACATCCTACAGAAGAACAGGATTTCGGAGCTTTTCTGCCTCTAGCACAAGGGTTCAGCCTCTGGTGCATGTGCTCGCTGACACCAGCTAGTAAAATCATCACCCCGTGTGCTGGGAGTCACCCCGGCCGCTGCTACCTGCTAACTTGACTTCTGGTAGCGGCTCCTCTGCAAGACCCACCAGACTGGGACAAGAAATCACCAAGCGGCAGTTCGGTGGCTGGGCTGATTTCTGCTCCATGTACGGCCACAGTCGCTTTTGTCAGTGAGCTCTTGTGATGTATTTTCACTTCTGTGCAGTGGAAACTGCATGCAGAAATGAGATATGGCATTACGTAAACTCAGGCAGGGTAAAGATTAAAATGCATACGATTAGTGAGACATCTGGATCTAATTGGGCTCCTCTGGGACAGGAGTCTATAGCTTTAGTCTGAAGAGAAGCAACGAGCGAGCAGGAGTAATTTTTCATGCAAATATCTGTCTGCGCAGAGGGGCCGAGTCTCTGCAAACACCTCCATCGCCACGTCTTTGGCAAACGCGGCCCATTAAGTGCCGTACGGGCTGACCGCATTTCTCTGTTGTTGCACACAGTCACTGATTTGGAAGGAATCCGCTATACTACAGCCCAGGGGTAAAAGCGAAATTTCCTGAGAAAATTATGACTAACTGAATCTCGGCGCGTAGAACGAAGTCTCCCGTATTCAGAGCTGTACCAGTTATCCTTAACCACCAGCCACTTTTCCTTCACTTGCTGTATATCCAGAGATTTGCTGGCACTCAGGTGACTGCCAAGAGCTATGTCCCACTCAGCAACCCAGTGGGCAAATCCACCTGGGCTTCCCCAAGAGCAACCGCTGCCTATAGCCATCTCCCTCGCCCATGCAAGGCTCCAAATCCCACCAGCTGAACGGGCAAGGGCCGCACAGGCACAAATTGTTTGCCATGGAGGAAGGGTACTGACGGGGAGAACAGTTTGGGCTCTGCTTTGCAGCACTTGTAGGTGCAGTGGAAAGGAACAGCTGGAGGAACTGTAGCTGAGATAAAGCTATGAGAGCGCAGGAAGCTTTGCATCTCATTCGGAAGATGCTGAAATAAGTAGGGAGCCCCAGGAGAGGAGAGCTGCATGCCACTGTAAAGCTGTTAGCACCATTGTGGGCAAGAGAGCAGTTTTTAATACATAATTTGACTGAAAAGCACTCACAGTTCCATTAGAAGGAACCCAGGACTGACCTGCTTTAAAAAGAGGCCAACCATAAACTATGGGGTCACTTGTTCACGCAACACTTAAAAGGCAAATTAGAGCAGCCAAATTGTTTTTCCCCCACTAATCCTAGCTTTCTGGTTTAGTGCTTTGCAGCCGGCAGTGAGGAAAGCCTCCGAGACCCGACCCTGCCAAGTGAAGCACCAGCCTCGCAGGACCACGGCACAGAAAACATGGCTCTCCCAAACTCGGGCACACGCTTTCCCCGGGTCAGCAGCCGCCGCGCTGCGATGATGCTGCATGCACACACACGCTTGTGCACGCACGCATACGCTTGCGCACGCACACCGCAGGTCCCGCTGCACGCAGCAGCTTAGCACAGCCTGCCTGTGGGCAGCAGCGTTTCCTACCGTGGCTTTTAGCCTTTATTAATATCTCCTTTTTTCTCTTTACCCTAAGACTAAGCCAGGTCATTTTATTGAGCAGCTATTACGATGCTAACACATTTTACAAAACATATTATTTGTGATTCTCGTTGGTTTTTTAATCAAATCAGACTGAAGCGCTATGATGCAAATGTAAATTGTTTTGTCTCTGCGAGTATTTTATAATCACCAATTTACATTGTTTTCAAGTTTGTTATTAGCTGACTGAGAGATCAAATGTTTCTGTGCCATATGGGTCCCTACAGAAGAAGCTGTCAAGTAGATTTAGGCTTGGTCTTTCAAGTGCTCAGAAGAAAGGAGACTCCCCAGATTAATTTGGAAGCTTCCTTGCTGACTGCATCTGCCCTTTCCTGGCCACACGGCTCACACTTCCAGACCAATTCATTTGGCAAAAGTCACAGGAGCATCCGCGCTAATGATGCCTGACATGCAGTATGGAAATGGAGTCCTTCATTACAGCCCCAAATACTCCACAAACATTTTCTCCACTAAAACAATTACAAACCTCCTCTGCAGATTAAAAAGGGAAGAGTGAGCCAGTTCCATGCTGCAGAGCACCAGCAAAGAGAAGGTGTTTTTATCATAGCCCAGCACTAAGTACTCTCAGGGAACAAGGGCTTCTGTTAGAGGACTGAAATCTGTATTTGCCAGTAAAAACGTTGGCAAAAAAATCAGAAAGGAGGTTTCACAGCAGTGATTTGCTTGAGTAGAAAAAAGGGGAGATGAGTTCCATGCTAACCCACATGAGCTGGGCCAAGGAGAGGGGATGGAGCTGAGATCTGACAATAGTGGTGAAAAGCAGCGGGGTTTGGTCCCATGTCCCTGATGCTTCTCTGCTTCAAGTGCCACTGTGGCAGGAGCTGGGCTGAAGGAAGTGCCCCACAAGACAGCGCACGACAGGGACATTTGCTGGCTTTTTGGATTTCTTCACTTGTGTTTCGTTAAGTGACACGGCACAGCTTGCTCTGGGTAAGGCTTTTGTGCTCCCTGGGAGCAGCACCCACCTCCTGCACTCTGCACCCATACTGCCTCCAGGGAAGCCTTCCTTTCACTTGGCAGATTGCGAGGAGGAGGAATCAGCGGCTCCGCAGCGGCTACAGGGGAAAGAGATGCAGAAGCGAGTCCCCCAGCAGCCTGGCCGCGCAGGCAGAGCTCTGCATCAGCACAGAGCGGTTTCGGTGACGGCTGTTAGCCACTCAGCACTTTCAACACAAGGACTTTGGAGACCGACCTTCGGCATCTGTTTTTTGTGAAGAACCCTCCATCACGTGCTAGGGTGGAAACTCTGGTCCATCTCTATGCACGTGGGTTGTTTGGGTTTGGTTTCTCCTTTTTGCTTGGAATGGGAGAAACCCATACGCCACCTCCGCTATTTTTCACTGTAAACAGGAATCCTTGTTGCTGTAGTTTGTGGCCAGAGCCTGAGCACAAGCACTGCTTCCTCAGACAAACGACACAGGGTTTATTCAGATAATCTTCTGGTATTCTTCTGCGTTGCTGACCTGAATCCATCCAACACAGAGGCCACAGCTGGTCCAAACCCAGAGCACGGGGCAGACAGGGCTGCAGTGGAAGCAGCACAGCTGCAGCTTTCCCCCAGGACCATTTGGCCGTGCATCCCCATGGGCATGGCTGGCCAGTGGAGCCAGGCTGCAGGAGCAAGCAGGGGCAAGAACTCTGCATCCCAGACCCAGCGACATCCAGCACCAGGGCTCAGGCAGACAACGAGCAGCAACAGGCTGTGAAGTTTTGGTTTTTTTTAAATATGCCCCACACCAAAGTAGCTCTGCCAGCAAAACTGTTAGCACAGATTGAGCAGAGAAGTCTGTCTGTCTGTCAGAAAAGACACCTCACCTCTGTGAGGAAGATGAGATAAAGAGCTTTTTGTCAGCACGTCTGCATCTACCTCAGAAGTGTGCTGGCAGCGTCCTGGTTAGGGTGAGGGTGGGATGTTTCACATTCCTGGAAAACAGAGCTGTTCCCTCAGACCTGCCCAGGGACCCAGCCTGAATTTCAGCTGCACGGGCAGTGCCTCCACAGCAAGGCCCCAGGGCAGAGGGCGAGACGGGGCATGGGTGTTGCAGGGCAAACCGTAAAGGGGGAAAACCACCTAAACTCATTCCCACTGGTGCGGCTCTTTTATTAGCCTCGCTTAAGCCGCAACAGCCTTGAGATGGAGGGAGTAAGTCTTGTGGATTTACCTGGGGTTATTTTCCAGAGTCCCCCCCTCATTGCTGGAGGGTGTCATCTCCATGGATGAGGGGCACTAAGTCAGCGGCAGGAGCACATCTAGTCCTCTCCAGGGCAAAATCAGCCGGTCAGCAGGAACATGGCTCAAATCAGAGGGGATGGCTTCCAGGAAAAGGGCAGGAAGGTGCAGCTGCAGGGCATTAACATCGAACAGCTACAAGTGTTTCCAAAGTGACCCTCTCTGTGCCCTTGGATAAGATACTGCACATTAATGCCTGCAAATCTGCTTATTCCAAGGATCTTACCATCCACATACGACCAAAGGAGAGCTCATCAAAACAGTCTTTCATTCTTCAAAAAGAAAATAAAAGAGCACTGAACAGTAATTGTAGCCTGTATCACTTTAATATCCTGCAATGCTTGTTATTGCTCATTTCTGTGTGGAGGGTTTGTTGTGGGTTTTTTCTTATACAGAAGGCAAATGGAGGTCAATTTACATAATTTGGTTTTGAAAGGGAAAAATCCACCTACTCGAAAAATACTCAGCCTTAATACACAGCCGTTGCTGATTCAGAGACATCACATTTAAAAGACTATGTATTAACAAGGATAAAGTATTTGTGCTTCTTTTCCAGTAAAGTTTCCAAGAGAGAAAAAAACCTCTGTGCTATTGAAGAATTTAGTCTCTTTGTTATTTCTAGAGCCTTTTGTTTAAGAAAAAAAAAAATACATATGCTAAACCAAAAGGCTGTGCTAATGAGCACCATACACAAATTGCCAGCAGTGCTGTGTGACGCAGAAAAGCAGCACAGCAATGTGCACACAAAGTGCTGACAGGGGCTGGGTTTTATTGTCTATCTTTAGGAGTTCAATAGTGTTCTTAAATACAGAGATAAAATTAATATTCCTCTTTTAGTGACAGATTTGACAATAAAAGGGGAGACAGGCTGACTTCCCTCACTCGGTGTGCACTCCAACACGGTGTCTGACCAAGGTTTTATGTTATGACGGTCGGACCGGTGCGGCCGGTTCTTTCATGAAGCTGTGAAAGTTTCAGTGCAATAGAAATGAGAGGTGCCAACATGACCTGCAGAAAGGAAAGAGACAGCTCAGAACCACGGAGCAGAGCAGCACGCGCAGCCTACGCCCGTCGTGTCCACCCTTTCCTCGCAGGCGTCTGTCTGGTGTCAGCCCGGGACACCCAAAACTTGGCACTGCTGATCAAAGGACTGCTTCAGGTTCACAACGTGAGCTGTGGGACCAGCGAGAGGAAAGGCGCAGTGAGGGATGCAGTGTTACGACCTCATGCAGGTGCAGTGAGAAAACCCAAGCGCAGCTCCGGTGTCGCTGCTGCCACCCTCATCGTGCTGTACTCCAAACTCTGTTGCGCCATCGGCACAGGACAGTTAAACTGTTAAGTTTAGTTTGTCCCTCTCAGAATGTGGGGGTTTTTCCAGTCTTTTTGTCAATAATGGCACAGTAAGTTATGCAAAAAGAGCTCAAAGACTGTTTGCTGGGGAATATAAGATGAGGATTCTTTTCCTCCTGAGCCTATAAGAGAGGTCAACAGCATTTTTAAATGATGCTGTAAAGAATATGTGTTAAACTTAGTACAGAACAGGTCAGCACCATCTTATATACAACTGCATCCTTTTACTCCTATTTATTTGTTTTAAACAAGTATTTCCCACACTTGGTATAGGAATGACCTCATTTTATCCCTAGCAATGCAACACTTCAATTAGAAGATCAGTTCTGGACTGAAGCAGTGTCCTCCCACACCTGCAACCAGGCACAGATGTAACATAAACAGGAAAAACTAATGTGTGATTGCAGGAGCAGCTGTGAGGGATTCTGAATAAGTAACACTTGTTCCACATAGAGCTTTTTTTTTTTTTTTAATAAATCTATTTATACTGGGATTAAAGATACCAAAGCCCTTGCTTCCAAAATACCTAGCACCTCCACATAGCTCTAAGCAAGGCAGTGCTAAGCAAAGATTTAAACTTTTTAGGGAGGTTGGGAGCCAGCAGTGCCCATGACTTGAGATGCAATGCTTACCTGTGGGTCTTCATGTATCTTCTGAGCATCTTTCTCGTAACTGTCGATGTACAGCCGCACAGTTGCTCCAGCACTGCCTGTACCGCTTAGTCTGAAGATGATGCGGGAGCCATCAGAGAAGATGAGCCGCAAGCCCTGGAAAGACAGAAGGGGAGGAGAAAAGCCTCTCAGCTACGTGCCTCTTGGGTACCCAAGGTATTTTCCATGAGACCCAGCGCAGCTATGCCTGACCTGCACAATCCCTGAGCTCCTCCTCTTTAGGGAGCCACAGAAGGCTCCATTATCCTCTGTCCACTTCCAGAGGAGCTAGTGTCCCTCCTAACCCACTCTGGGGAACTTGCTAGAGCTCCTGAGCACTGAAGCACGTTGCTGCTGTAAGGTCCCTCGCCTCAGGGCTTGCTTGGAAACAAGAGCCAGGGACTGCTTCTTTGTCAGACACAGCATTACCAACCCACTTGGTTACCACTTGGTTACCAATTCCACAAAAATAGGACGTAAAGAAAATGCTCCTGTCATCCCACAGGCAAGGCAAACATTCTCCCCATTATTCCTCCCCACTTACTATGCTTCCACATTATGCTGTCAAACCAATCCATCTACAGGACATTTTTACTTCAATAATCTCTGGTGACAGGTTACTCGTCTCACATGTATTTAATACCCCCATGACTTCTGGAGCCTGGAACTCAATCCCCAGTTAGAGCCACTCTGCAATGCTGCCTGCCCTCTTTAGGGACAAGCATGTGCGGAGTGCCATCAGCTCAGGGACAAATGCACCTACGGAGGATTTGCCTGCAGCAACCGGGGGGGTCTAGCGCTGGAGACAAGACAAAACCTGAACGGGAGGGTTTGTGCCTCATGCTCCAGTGGGGTTTCAACACTGTATTCAGCACAGCCCGTTTCTCAGCTGCTGACCCATCGTCCAAAGGATCCTCCTCAACTCCGCTCCGTCACTCCTTCCCCTTCAGAGCGGCTCTAGGGAAGCTCTGCTCTCCCTCCAGGACCTGCTGGGGCTGGAGCAGCCTCCAGACCCTTCACTCTCCAAGGCAGCAATTTCCCTCATGTAGGGCAGGATCCCACCAGCAAACACACAGGCAGAAAATTTTTTCCAAGGGAAAAATGCAACGTGTGACTTTCAAGCAGGTGCAAATGCAACAGACAAAGATTAAGCCCGAAGTACACAGCACAACACCCCTCTGAGGTCACGTTCAGCCAAGGCCAGGCTATGCCCACCTGGTTTCTGGAGACACTTCCATCCACAGGATCATTGTACTCAAAATTATCAGCTTTCTCAACTGTGTAGACTTTGTCACCACATGACAACTGCTTCCCCACAAAGGAGCGGTCAAACATCACAGTCTCCAAATCCTTCATCATTTTGCTAGCTGCATCTGCATCCACCTCTTCATAGTCATATCTACAACCAGTCACCATCAAACAAAAATTAGGAAGGGGAGGCTGTAATGAATAGCAATGTTTTGTGATGCCCTTGTTGAAACACTGCGGTCTGCCCCATAGATGTTCTCTACTCCCTTACTGGAGGAGAGGACAGGAAGAAAAGAGAGGAGGATCTGTGTGCAGCAATATAGCTACGATCTAACACAGATCCGTGGGATACACTTCAACATATCACAGGCATTTGGCGTCAGGAGAGATGAAAGCGCAAATTGTGCTGTCTTGCACTAGGCATATCGAAGACAGAGGGCTAGACTCCAACAACGCTGACTGCAAAGAATTTATTCTAATTCTGCTGATAGGATCTCAGCAGGTTCCTCATAGTAACAATTTTGCCTGAACATCCTTGTGTTTGTCCCCACAGCAAAATGCAGGTGTGATTGCAGCACATGATAACATACCAGTGCCAGCTTTGATCTCATTAACCCAGCCAAGTGAGGCAGCAGAGAGTGGCTGAAGCACACATCAGGATCTGAGACTTTGTACTCTGATTGCCAGTGTGATTTGCGCCACTTTTATTTGCCCGGCTGGCTAGATGAAGCACGCACAGGCTTGCTAACCTGCCTACCATTGCACTTAGCTTGCTATGCAGACATATGTCTGGTGCTAAAAGACTGCCTTTTTATTCTAGACTTTGGCATTTTTTCCACAGGTTTAAATGCCTCAGATGTATGCTGGCTTTGTGTTGGGAGCGGGGGGGAAGAAAAAGGCAAGTTCTTTCATTTGGCAATTTGAGACAGAATTTTCATGTTGGTCTTGCAAGCTGAAAGATTTCTGCCTAATGCTTTCACTCCAGACAGCGTTCCCGCCTCTGCTTATTTGGCTGGGTTGGTTCTCACTCCTTCCCTTTTCACCTTCCATGTCTACTGCAGTTTAAATTAGAGTATTTGGGGGCTGGACAGAAACTCAACCAGGTAAATAATGGCCTAGGGAGCTGGAGCATCCATTCAATAAGACATTGCCATCACTGAAGATACTACAAATTCACTTATGATTTCTGGTCTCAAGAAACCTACTGTTCCAATGGCAAAAAAGAATCTTGTAAGGAAAAAAAAACCTCCATTAAAAGAAAAAAAGATACCTTGGATATATAAAAAGTACAGCCTTTGCAGGCTTTGATACTTACTAGATTTATGTTTAGAATAACAAATCCTAAACTGGACATCATGAGAGGTTAAGGTGAATACCCACTGTTTTATTTCACCCAGATATGTTGCACACTGCAGCAAACTGCTCAGGGAGTTTTAAATTACTGCAACAGGACAAAAACAGCAAGTGTACCGAGGCAGGAACAGCACTGCTGTAGCACATGCTGGTGCCATCAGTGCTGGGGACTCTGACCTTGGAGGGTCGAACACAGGACAGAGGTAAGTGTGAGGTGGTCAGGAGCACTTTCCCCACCTGGTGAAGAAGTTCCTGCCGTATTTCTGCCAGTGATCCTTCATGATGTCCTCCACGCTCTGCTTGCGGGTGGCTAGGATGGACAACCAAGCCAGGACAGCCCACAGCCCGTCCTTCTCGCGGATGTGGTCGGAGCCTGCAGAGAGCCACAGCAGAAACACATTTCCCACCTCCTTTCACACAAGAGTTTCTGCTATGGCCCTACCTTGTTCCCCTCTTCTCCATCCAACTGGCAGCCGTACATACTCACAAATGGAAGGCATTTCATGAGCTCGATCCCTGCTGTATTGTTAAAACAGTTCAAGATATCATCTGCTTTTAGCTATAGCCCAAATAAAACATTCGGCCCCTTTTAGCACACACACACACTTATTGTTCACAGATCCTTAATTCCGTTCCCAAGGAAGTAATGGGGAATGCACAGTAAAAAGGTCATTTTAAAAAAAAAAAAAAAAAAAAAAAAAAGGGCAAATGCAAAGGAACAGCTCAGGAAGGACTAGCATCAACCTCTTCAAGCAGCTGTCATGTACCGTTTGCCAAATCAGCATACTCTGATCAGCACATATTCTGGCTGAGCACCAAGAAAAATGTCAGCCCTCGCTGAGGAAGCCAAACCCTAATGACTCTGAAATTACCCCATGACGGAGAGAAGAGCAGCCTGCTGGACAGCACCAGCCAGCGGGGCTGGCAAACGGCAGCTCAAGGAAAGACCTCGTGCACATGCGGAAACCAGAAGAGCACCTCGTGCCTGCTCTCACTCCCAGGTGCCAGGCACTGAAAGGCTGTGAAAAACCCTGTTTAGACTAGGATTCCTCCAAAACAAGCATTGCACGGAGAGTAGGAAACCATCAGAGGCCAGCCCAGCCTTGCCCTGGGAGCAGACTGGACAGGGGCTGACAGTGGCAGGGCAGGGACCGCACAGCACCCGGGCCCTCGGGAAACCCGAGACGGTGTTGCAAGTTAGAGAGCACCCTGAGCACCTAAATTAAACGAGGGATTAAATGGCAGCCCAGAATACATCCAACCCAGACTCCATGCTGCTGGCTTGCGAGATCGGCGCTGTGCCCCACAGATGCACAACTTCTGAGTCTTATCCTTTGAGCTCTGGAAAACCTCCAAAGAGGTAATTAAGGAAATCCCAAGGAGCCAGGGTACACGTGCTAATGCAGAGAGCTGCCATTTTACCCTCTCAAGAATTGCCAGAGTGGGCAATCATCTGGGGAAAAAGGCTGGGGGCTGGGGCATGGGTTACGTGGCGCTTTACACAAATCCCACTATTGTGGATGCGGTGATAAATTATCCTCACGGTCCTTTACAGCGGAGAGAGCTGTACAGAGGTGATGGAGAGGAATGCTAAATAAACAGAAGTCCCATGTGATGTATCAACTTATTGCTGGAATAAAATACCTAAGAAAGCAAGCAGGAATTCTGTCATGTCGCATTACTCTAATTGCTCCTAGACTCCAGTCCCACCGGTTCACAGTTTGTTTCAATTTTTACTGGGTCTATTTGGCTGCTCCTTCACCTCTCTCCCCTTCAGCACTCACATTCTGTCCGGCTCCAAACAACTCCTCATTAACTTACTATCAAACAACCTTCCTCACCCCTTTTCATTCCTTAAAGTGCCTTTGCCAGATGGACAAACCCCCTTTGCATGGCGGGGGGCATCCAACACTCCTGGGCCCTTTCTTAATCTGCCCCCCCCAGAACTGCTTCAGCTCCTGGCCACTCAGACATGATGCTGCATGGCCAAAATCTCAAACCTCTCTCTCAGCCCCTGTTGCAAATGGAATCCGTCACTTTTATTTGTAGAGTCACTTACCTATTGGGGGGATGGAGAGAAACTATGAGCTCATTCCTCATACGATAAAAGATGGAAACAATTTTAGAGAGCTGCTCATTAGAGACCATCTCCTATCAGCAGCTCCATGAATCATTTGCTGCTTTTTGTTTTTATTTATTTACTGAAATGCTGGTGCCCTCTCATTAGCCAAAGTCTAGCACATAAACTTAACGTATGCTGAAATCATTCAGGGCAAAACTCCAAAATCTTTTTTTACTCATGATTTACTTCAAGATTTCTTTACAGAGATACCACATTTTCTGAAATTCCCCCTTCCTTCCAACCTGAAGCCAAATCCCATGTATCAGAACAGCATCTGATTGCAAAAATATTGCCACTGAAGGCTGCTTCAGCTCCACAGCAAACTGCTTTCAACTGGAGTCTGTGATGCCATTTCCTTAGCTACAGAAAAGCTGGGGCGATCCTTTCAGGTCAAGTTGTGCACCCCAGTTCCACAAAGCACTTAATTTCAGGCATTTGGGGATTTAAGGTCATCCCTGCTCTGTGAGACAGCCACACACAGGCTAAAATGTTCTTCTGAAATATGGAGTGGTGGAATGAAAACACACAAGGTTTGAGCCTGAAATCATCCAACCTAAATTCCCTCAAGACCCTGTGCCTTGCATATCCTACCAGCTGCCTCCAGTCTTCAGAGGTCTTTAGAGAATAGGAAAAACAAGATCTCGGGGAGAATTCAGACCAGGTAAAACTCAGCTTTTGTGCATGAATTAGGTGCTGACCTCCTGCATGCAAGGAAGGTCCTGCTTCCACAGTCACGACGTTAAAACCATGTGGTAGATGCCACGGGAGAACTCAGAAACTGCTGAGGCCTCCCGGGAACACTGCGTGTTTTGAGCACGCCGCTCCGACGCAGAGCAAAATCTGCTCACTTTAACTTCCCTGCACAAATAATAGTTTTGTGTCACGTGCACACCCCTAGTAAATTCCTTAAGATGTTCACTTTGTTTCTCAGTAACCTAATAACTTGCTTAGACTGTTCAAAGGCAAGTGTTAATTTAAACTTTATAAATCATACCTTGTTTTTAGAACAGGAAAATGAGGGCCCTATTAAGCTCAGAGATTTAATAGTGACCTGAAACCTTCCCTAATAAAACTGCATGCTCCAAACCATATTTCTTTCCAGAAATGAAAACATTTAGAAGGTTTTCCTGGCCACCAAGAGTTGAAAAATACATTTAACACTGCACTTAATCCCCATAGACTCAATGACCGGGCTAGTAAAGAGGCCCTTAAACTTCCTGCGTATCTACGTATGCCTTCCTAAGTAACTGAAAGGAGAACTAGCTCTTGCCTGACAAAACTTTTAGCATTGTGTTCGTTTCCACCAGTGATTCTTGCAAGCTCTTTTTTTATTTTATTATTTTAGAAGCATTAACAACTACTCATGAAAGATAAACCCCCAGCTACCCAGCACAATGAAGAACTAAGAGGAGGAATAATACCATCATTGGTGAAATCAGGAACACTGACTTACCAGTACCAAAACTTTCCTCTCCACACAGAGACAGTTTGTTTGCATCCATCAAGTTTCCAAAGAACTTCCAGCCAGTTGGAGTTTCATACAAAGCAATCTTTGTAGCATGGGCCACCCTTTAAAGGTAAGAAGGCTAAGTCACATCACAGCTGGACTCTTAGCGCTCCCATGTGAAATACTGCAGCAGGAGCTTCAGTTGCTACCAAGCATCTCTTTTGGGGTAACACTGAAGGCAGGTCATGCCACTGTTTTGGTTTTCTACAATCAACAAATCTTTGTACAGCAATCCTCTATTTTATCCCAGTGTAACATTTGGAAAATGGGTGGGATGCACAACTAAAGAATAAATATAAACACATAGCTCTTCTAAAGCCCATTTTAAATTGTACATCTCAAAGCATTTCACAAAGTAAGTATCACTATCAAATTAAAAAAAAAAAAAAAGCGGGGGGGGGGGAAGATCATTTGTTTGGGCTTATCTGTAGAGAAAAGAAAGAGCCAAGAGCAGAGCCTAGCTCTGCCATGGCCCCGAACAGGATTTAATTCATTAAACTTCACTGCCTCCCCTGGCAGCCAGCCCGCAGCAGCCCTGGCACTGCTTCACCCTTCAGGCAGACCATGCACTCACTCCCTTCTATAGACATGTGTTAAACCACAAAAAAGGGACAGTCCCCCTCCTTGGCAAGGCTCCCCTCCCCTCTCCCACCACACACAGAGGTAGATGCTACCTATCGAGAGCCCCACTGGTGGGCATGCTCCGGGCAAAGCCACGGACTCCAGTCTGCTGGAAATAAGGGATACTGAAAATATTGGCAGCGATGACAGCGACGGAGTCGGAGGGGTTCACAAAGAAGCCGTGTTTCCCAAGAATCATGTTGCGATCCTGGTGAAGACAAGAGAGAAACAGCTCTTATCCCTGCTTAGCACAAAAAGGCTGCGATGGCAGAAGTTGTTCCACTTGGCAGGTGCAGCCTATCAACGCAACAACTCAGAGAGATTTTTGACTGTACTGAAATAAATACAGAGTTTTGAAAAAGTTAAATAGCAACACCTGTATAGTATTTCACCTTCCTGCTGATTTTTCACAGCTTTTAAAGCTACTTAAATACAGTTTGGACTTCGTTATTAACACAGTAGCCAACTATTGCCATGGTGGCAAACTGCAGCAAGTGGTTCACTTCTATTTGCAATTACAGAAGGGAGAGAGGGAGAAAAAAGGTCTTTGCCTTCATCCTTCTCTGCTTAAAAGCAGCTGAGCCATCACTCCCACACAAATTACTAGAGGGCAAAAAGGTGAATACAGAACAGCCCATTTACCCCGTCTCCATCAAAGGCAGCTCCAAAGTCATACTCTCCCGTCTTCATGGTCTGGACAAGGTCAGCAGCATAGGTTAAGTTGGGGTCAGGATGGTGGCCACCAAAGTCCTCTAGCGGGGTGCAGTTCACCGCTGAATTTGCTGGGGCTCCAAGCTCCTCGCACAGGATCTTCTTCACGTAAGGGCCCACAACTATCACGGCAAAACATGGAGAGGAAAGAGTCAGCCTCTGCCCTCAGGCAGCTCTGCACCAGCCACATAACCACCCAGGCCTCCGATCCGCTCACTTTGGGTTAGTTTATCTGGTTTACTGCACTAAAGCACAAGTGCTCACGCCAAAAGCCCCAAGCAGCACATAGGCGTGCTCAAGCCTGATCCATCCAGGCACACAAGGTCTTGCCAAAGCCAGCTTTTCAGCTGAGGGGCTGTCCCACTAAATAAGTAAGACCACTCGTGGGTTTAGAAGTGAGGATGACCCTATGCCAGCGGCTCAGCGCGTGAGCCAGGACCCCACTGTGAAGGGCTTGTGCACGGAGGTATTAGTACAACAGCCCCATATAACAGAACAAAGTGCATGCGGGATTCATGGATATCCAGCAGTACAATAGGATTTACTGCTTTCAAACACCAATAATGTAGACAATAAAAAATAAGTGAGCATAGGAATGGGAATGTTCTTGAGACAAGAGAAACAAGATGCTAAGAAAGCTAGGGTGCTCCTGAAAATGTCTATTGAAAGAGACTCACAAGCTTGGCTTATATATTAAATTATATAAAACAGTCCAATGGTCCCATTTTTGTACTCAAATATCTATGGGCAGATCTTTGCCTAATTGCTGTGACCTTCATGGGACACTGACTCACGTAAACTCTACCAGGGCAGCATCAGCTCTAACCTCCTCTGTCTCTCAAGTATGGATTAACGTGTGTGAGCCACACAGGATCCTCCCCGAACCCAAACATTTCCCAAGTCCAAACATTTGACAAAAGAAAACAACGTAAAGCCATAAAAAGTTTGCCTGCAAAAAGAAAAATGCAGTATGTTGCAAAACAAGAAATGAATTCACAAGTGACAGATATAAATTCCAGAAAAAAGCTTTCTCTCTGAAGTAGATGGCAAAGCCCCAGGGACACCTGGCCCCCCACGACGCCCCAAACCCAAAGTCCACCCGTACCTCCGTGCATAGCATCTATGCGAATCTTGAGGTGGTTTTTCCCTGAAAGCAGTTCCTTTAATGCATTGAAGTCAAAGATGTTCCTCAGCATATTCGCATAAGCTTCTACTGAGTCCACAATTTCCACTGGGAAAAAAAAGTAAATAGAGACCAACTCTCAGAGTCTGAAATCTTTGCAGAAAAACGATTTTGCTACATGTGGCAGTGTGCTGACAGTCCTTAGTGCAAAGGGCCAAGACTCAGCATAAAGCCTTTAAACATCCCATAGAATCATTTCATAAAGACAATAATAATGGTCCTACATTAATAATTTAATTACAGGCTGTCACTGCTAATCAGGTTACAGACCAAACAGACCAACATAATCCTTAAGACAAACACTGTTCCCAGCTACAGCTCCCTGGACTTCTTCTGAGAGGGTTCAGTTCCACTCTGCTTACCTGGAGACTGGAATTAAAGGAAAAGGAAGAATAAATAAATAACCAGATCTCCAACTTCCACCAAAGTCAATGGGAACTGTGCACCTAATAGTTTGAAAAAGTTGCACCTTTGCAACTAAGAGGCCATATAAACACAGACCCATGAAAACCTCATTAACGTAAAAATCACACTACAGAGAATGAGAGAAATACAAATTTTATAATCTTCTGTTTTTTTTTTTTTTTAATTACAAGCACAGGTCACCAGGAGATGGTAAAAAATACTTGCAGTTAAGTGTTTTTCAATAGTCTTTTTTTAATGTATTTTCATATTTCACTGCTAATCGACAAAAGTCATGTGTGAAATGTAATGGCTTACCCACTCACAGAGACAGCTTTTGTATGTGAAACCATGGGGAAAAAAAAAAAATCAGTTACAAAGATTAAACACTAACATTATAATTTTTAATCAGGAAAATGCACTTTAACTGCAGAGTTGTCCATTTCAAAAGTACATGTTAATGGTAATCTTACAGACAAAAGTCTCTGATTTTAACAAAGTTTGATGGCTCAGATTTACCTACTGAAGTACAACCTTTTTTAGGACAGAAACAATGATATAATTAAAGTATCTACACAAGGTAAGATGCAGGCCAAAAAAAAAAAAAAAAGCCAGGATGACACGGTGACCAGGAGCGATGTCCTTGCTCGGATTATCCAAGAGATGAGAAGGAAAGATCAGAATGGCCACATCTGTCCTTCAGAAACACAAAATGTCCCTGTCTGTTCAAGGCAGGTCCACACTGACTCCACCTGAAATGAAACTTTCCAAGCGGAAGAATAGTTGTTTACCTGTAAATGGTTTAAATTTGTTCTCCAAGTCAAACTGCTGTTTCCCAATGGTGCTCAGGTCCACCTGGAGATCTGGGCAGATTGCATACTCTTCAATTTTCTTGCTGATTTGGAAAATTTTGTCTGTGATACCTTCAGGAGCAGGACCTGCAAGATACAATGGTCGAGGAGGAAGACATTAAAGAATCAGACTGCACGAGAAGTGCACTTCAGAAGTACAGCAAAAGACCTGGAGCTGGGAACACCTCCCTTGGAGAGGAGTATCAGGGTGTGAGGGGAGCAGATCAATCACTTGCTCTGTTTAGGGAAACCCACTGCTCAGGGCACTGAATCTCTGCGATATTAAGACAGTTATATTAGGGGCCAACACAAGAAACAGCCTAACAGAAACAAAGCAAATCAAAATGAACCAAGCAACCTTACCTCCATTGGCAGTATTGAATTTAATGCCAAAATCCCCATTGGGCCCACCAGGGTTGTGGCTGGCTGTCAGAATGATGCCACCGATGGCTTTGATTTTCCTGATGATGCAGGACACCGCTGGGGTGGAGAGAATGCCGTTCTGCCCGATGACCAAGCGGCCAATCTGAAAATTGAAGAGCGAAACAAAGTACTGTGAGTCCCAAATCCTAACACCAGCAAAACCACCAAACCCCAAACACTGGCAACAGGTAACCAGAGCCCCCAGGAGGTGTGCTGATGGCAGAGGTGCCGCTTCTCTGCGAGCAAACAGCTTGTTCCTAGGACGCTGCCGAAGCTCTCCGCTCTCCTCTGTGAAGGTCAGCATCTGACCCCGCTCTGTTGTGCCTTTTTAGCATTTTCCTTTATGAATGCTGCAGCTCAACTGGAAATGGCAGCTTGCACTGAAGGGCTGAGCTTTCCAGAGGCATCTAAACAGCCACCAAAAAAAACAAAAAACCCCCAAACAACAACCCCTTTGGCTATGGTCTCGAAATTTGCTTTCAAAAGACACAATGGGACTGAGAGAAGCCAAAACAAAACAAACCCAAAACAAAACAAACAACAAAAAAAAAATCAAACATCATCACTACTCCCATGGGACCAGCTGCAGATTCTCCTACTCACAGCGGGTAGCACACCTCCTTCCCATAAATTTAGTAATATCACCGAGATTAAATCCAGACCAATGTGCTAAGCAATACAAGGTAATCAGGATCCAGTTGCTGGAGTTCACGTAATAAAACAGAAGATGAATATTTTTCTGGAAGAACATGCTCCCTACCATAGCCCCCAAATGAGGTGCCAGAGATTTAAAAAAATACGAGACTACTCTCCATCAACTGAGGAGATTAGACCCTGTATACGACTGAGAAAAGAGGAGGAATTTCATTCAAACACAGCATAAACCAGAAAACAAAAGGCAGCATGCCCAGACTGAAGGTCCACGTTCGGTGCTAAGCCAAGAGGACTGGATGACTGTGATTCCTCTCCTGCAGCACTGCCTGGTGCTAAGCTCCAGCTTTGCTGCCGATCAGTTATTACATGCTACAGCTGTCACAGACCAGCTGGGCAAGGAAGGCGCCGCTAAAAGAACTGCACCTCTAGCAAACAAGGAGCAAAAATGTGAAACAGCAGTTTATAAACCCAAAGTGAATGCCCTTCTTTCAGCTGGCCATGGTAGCTAATGTTACAGCCCTCACAGTGCCTATCTACCAGGCTGTCTGCACTAGTTTATTACACCATACATTTAATTTGAAGTAGCCCAACCTACATGGGTTTTGCTTTTTTTCCCCATTCTTACACCTTGTCTCGTGTTTTATTCCAGCCTCCAAGTGTTGCTCCTTCAATTTCACCGAGAATTAATGCAGTCTCCAGGAAGCTCCTCTAGAACTTCATCTTTTGTTTCCCAGGTTCGTTTCAAGGGTCACATTCAGCCGCAAAGGCCCCTCTGCATCGCTGCTCTGCCAGGCCTCGCACGCAGCTCAAGGGATGCTGCGAAGGACTGGCAAAACAAGGGGGTTTCCCTTCCAAACCACGCAGCAGCTGCAGGAGAGCTGGGTGAACACATCAAATCCGTTGTCCTTACTCTACTTGTCCTCCCCACACACCTGAACTGCAGCTTTTGCATGTGCATTGCTGCTCCCGCAGCGAGGAAGGAAAAAGAAGAAAAACTTGTCTCCATAACAAGCTGCTCTCTGATTTGGGGTCCTCCTTGGCTTTCAGAGGTTTTCAGCTGTCATTCCCCCCCATCCAATGCTAAATCCTTTGTGGTAACTACTGGAAAAGGTTGCTCAGTGTAGCAGCGTGCTGAGCAATTTACACTTAATCTTTTTTAATTCTCTGGAATTTCTTATGAGAATAATCTAAGGATGTAATGATGCAGAAATACCTTTCACAGAATGCTCAAAACAGAGCCATTCACAAACAGAGCCACTTTGTGCAGCAATTTTGGGTTACAGCACTTTGAAGCAATCCAGGCAACACTCGCACCCTGGTTTTACTGAAACCCCCACAAAGATACACACGGGCAATAGAGGAGACCTCCTGCAGCCCCCCGTCCTCCCCCCAGCATCACAGGCTGATGCTTTCACACTGAAAACATCTTTTCCAGCCCACGGAAGCTGCTGTCTACAGCTCCACCGTGTCATCAGCACACCCTTCCAGTCCTCCTTCTGGAAAAGAGATGCATCACAAGATGCACCAATCCTATATACTGTGCCACAGCTACAGTCTCCGAATAGAGACACTTCTATTTATACAAGTCAGGTTAAGTGGACAAACTACCTTGGTCATTTCCTTTGACCAAATAATCATCATTTAAAACATGCAATGTGATGCTACCGACATAGCAAGTGTGCTTGGCACAATTTGGAAAACCTACTGATCCCACATGCGTAGAGGTAACAGCATACATCTCTGCTACACACCAACAAAGAGATTTTAGCATACTCAAAACACAATATGCATGCCCTCCTCGTGGCTTTTTATATTTGAAAACATCCTTGGACTCATCCCTTCTATTCTGTAGAGCAAGATGAGCACAATGCTGATAGACACAAGTATTAGCCACACTGTATAAAAACAATCAATGAAAAATACCAAAACCAGCAGCAAAACTATATTTTAGCCAGACATGGGCCACACTGCTGGAAAGAAATGCATAAGAAAAGTCTCAGCTGGTGAAGATCAGTCTAATCTCACCTTTACCAGCAGAAAATCTGTCCTAGTGTCAAACAGTCCAAGCAGCAGACCTGGCTCTTTGTGCACATTTTCCAGCTCTTCTGCTCAGCCCATACACTGACTTAAGAGGAATACCTTAATTTGCAATGCCAAAAGAATTTTTTTTTCCAAAACAGAAAATATGTACATTTTAAAAAAAGAAAAAAAAAAAAACACCAAAAAACAACACCTCTCCTCCTATTCATCTGTTCCTTACAAATTACCCTGTTGTGATCAGCTAAGTTTTTCTGTCAAACGAACTCCTAAGAGCCAGGTCTCTTAAAGTTTTGCTCTGCACTAAGAGATCCAGGACAGATAGCAGAGTCACTTCTTATTAAAAAGCAAAAGGAAAACCTCAGTGCCCAGAGTCTTGCAGTGCATGAACCGTGCTCTACTGCAAACAGACAAGCCTTCTGTTCCACTTCCCAAATAGATTTCCAGCACAACCAGAGATCACTGTAAAGGTTGCCACTCACTTGCTAACTCATCTTATTTCAATTTTCAAAGGCTCTCAGAGTACTTATCACATAGCCACAACTTACACCTGCCAAGAAAAAACAAACCCTGTGTTTTGCCTTTTCATTTGCTGAGCAGCTCAGACCAATGCTGAAAGAGCTTCTGCTGCGCTGCCATTGAACAGTGAGCCATGGCTCTACCAGTTCTTCACTTCTTAACAGTATCAGGGTTTTATGATCTGATGGAGGGACTATGAAATCCACAGATGCCAAGAGCTTGTGGCATGTCAAAACACAAAACGAGAACACACAAAAACCCAGCAGTATTTATTTTCTTTGCTGCATGTGTATTGCCACATATTTCTATCCAACTGCATCACTTAGAAGTGAAAAAACAGTAATTTCTGTACTATCAAACTCATTTTCCATTAAAAAGTTAACTATTAGCAGTTGAATAAAGTCTGGGGCAATTAAATCTCATAGTGACTAATTTATTATGGTTTTCTGCATTCATCAGCTACACAACTATAGGAATTTAGTCATTTAACATTTACCAACCCCATTGGCAGCAGCCATTTGGACTATCAGTTCCACTGCAGACTTATTAAGGTATCTCCCATCACCTCCAACTACCATAGAAGATCCTTGTCGATCTCTTAGGTCTATGGAAAAAAATATACTCTGGATAAAATTCTGCAAATAGTTCATCTTGGATTCAAAATAAAAGGTCTTCTTCCGTAATCCACTGGTTCCTGGTTTCTGATCGTTATAAGGAGTTGTCGGCATGGTCAACAGAGGCAGAGGAGCGTCTTCCATGTTCTTTTTTCATACAAATGCATTTAAAAAGTAAATTATGCAAAATACAAAAATCAATCTTGACACCAGCAATGGCCCACCTATTACACAGAAGTTCAGTGAAGTTGTTGAGCACCCAAAAATAGCTCCTTGAACCTTGAGCTGAATGTGGTTTCTGTAACTGAAGACGTTTCCTTGCACTTGTTGTGGAGGATCAATGTCACAGAGAATACACAATTCCACGCTGCCGTCCCTCACTGAAACGGCTGGGAAAGGATTTTGGTCTTCTTTATCACCTTCTGTTTTCCACAGGCACAGCTCCTTGCCATTCGGCGCGATCACCCACTGGAGCCCAGCACCATCAATCCATCCGGTTCTCCCTTAGGGCAGGGGCGACTGGGGAAGCGGCAAGCAGCTCAGCCCTCTGCTCGGATGCACCGACGTGCTACCCCAGCGCGGAGCCCAGGGTTTTCGCCAGCCAAGCAGATCTGCACGGCAGCGCCAGGCCGCTGGCCGGGGCCAGCCGGCTGGCTGGAGGTAAGCCTCCAGCAGGCACGGCAGCACTCTGCTGGAGTTATTTTGCAAAGTCTGATGAGTTAAAGGTCACTCTTAAAATGGAAGGCAACAGATCTGTTACCTACAGTTTGCTCATACGACTCCTGCTTTGACAACCTGACTTCTCCATGGGCTCCCTCTCAAACACAGGGACGTTACGGACGATGAACAGCGGATCAACCTTTGTTCAACTAAGAAAAACCCAGAGTAGCTAAAAATCCACAAGAGCAATGGTTTCAACTGAATACCCACACAATTCTCACCAAGGGCAGTATATGCAACCGGAGTTATTAAAAACACAAAAAACTACCAGATGTTTTGGAAAACTGCATCTGATAAAGCTATTTGTTTTGCAGCAGCTTAAACAAATACAGAAGAGACTCAGATCCCAATAAACTTATGAAGCATCATGTTCCTGAACATGGGGAAGGTAACTTTGAATGCTAGATGAAATCAGAGTTTCCTCCAAACCTCTTCAATAACATTCAGAGTCCTCTGCCCAAGCTGCTGGAAACAATTTATAGATATTACTGGAGCAATTAAAGAACATACACTTTGTAATGACTCAGTTTGTCCCATTATTAAAAAGCAGGGGGGGAAAGGTGACATGTACACAGCTGAATTGTGACAGTTTACAAAGGCACTCACGGGACTGTTTCCTGAGGTGCCAACTCTGTCATTGCTCCAACAATTGACAAATTTTCTTCCAAGGGGTAAAGAGATCCTGTTATATACATCAGTATGTTGAATCCAGCTGGGTAACTTGTATGAGACTGAGGGGAAACCTCATGACTGAAGGCAGAAAAACACCTTTGGAGAGAGAGGCTCTACCTGAGCAAAGGCATCAGCCAGATCCTGCAAGGGAGCCGAGCAGCCAGGTGAGCTTCCTAGGGAGGGAATTCAATTCCCAAGGAAGTGGAATTTAATTCAGGTTTAATCTGAGAAAGCAAAGCTCTTTGAGCCACCTGCAGGAAGCCTAAAGGCTGCTGCCCCACACAGCCACCTACCCAGGCTTGTCCAAGGGGCAAGCACTGGCTTAGACAAAAGCTGGGACATTGCAGGGCGCTGGCCTGAACACACTGCATGTGAACCGAGCTGCCTGATCCATCCAGAGCCCTCTTGTCTCAGAGCCCCAGAAGCCATCCGTTTCACATGGGCTCAGAATTTGATTCCTTAATTCCTCTCTTTTCCCCACCAAACCACACTGAAGCATGTGTACTGCAGAACTAGGATGACACGTACTTTACACCAATAGTGAGATTGCCTGGGATATGCAGCTAGAAACAACTGGTTTGTATTTGATACATCCATGCTATTTCAGCATCCTGCAGCTGAGATGCCCTTTATTTTCATGCAAAGGCACAGGTTTCCCTCTAGTGGCACAGAAAACAAAATCCAGCTCCCAAAATGAGCTATGGGGAGCCTCACATGAGACAGTCGCCTGGCAGGAAAAGGCCTAAGCAAGCTCTTTCCCTTCTTATTCCCAGCAAAATAAACTTACTGCCCTACAAAATGCCACAGCATTAAGTGACAGGAGGACAGCACAGGCCACCTACCAGCTCCCACAGCTGCAGGGAGGAGATGCACACGGACTTACTGGCAGGGAAAAGGCCTATGGAGGGTTAGGAATTTGTGCATGTAATTCAGTGCACATGTACTAGACAGAGGAATCAAACTAAACTAAGCTGGGGAGGAAGGTGTTGGTCATTAGTGCCTGCTTATGTACATAAAATGGAACACGCTCTATCAAATGAAATATAAAATTCAGTGATGAGCTAGTGCATGTAAAGCATAGGGACAAGAATGGCATATCCACCAACCCCGCCTTTGGGGCGCTCACCTGGTCCCAGGGTTCTCCTGCAACACGTGCATCGCTATTTGGGATAAACTAAATCACCAGTAATTGGCCAAAAAGGCTGGTATAGGGGTTGGTGATCACACAGTTGCCAGAAGATTCAGAGGTGCAAAAAGCTCACCAAAGGTGGATCCTGTCCACCTGAAGGACTGGAACAGAGACTGGGGAAGGATCATTTGATCTGTCATCTGGGATGGATGACTCTGATCATTACAGATCACTTACAGGCTAGAAAGGAATTCAGCAGGTCATCTGCTCTCTCCCCAGAACTGGTACAGCATCAAATACACCTAGGGCATCCTCCAGAAAGTGGCTATAACTTGTTCTTGAAATCTTTTTCTCCAGGTAAACTGTGCCAGTACATAATTAGCCTTGCAGTTAGAAGTGTTTTCCTACAATCTCCTGGACACCTTCCTTGCTGTGGTTTAAGTCCTCCTGAGCTGACACAGAAAACAAATGGATCATAATCCTCTTCCTGACAACTTCTCACACGTTAAAAAAAAAAAATCCTTTAGCATATAGACTCTGAGTGCCCTCTCTTTGCTACAGTAAACAACCCCAATCTCTTTTCCTCTTCTCTCTCCCTAACTTTTCATTATGGTCATGTTTCCTAGGTCTCTTACTCCTCATGGCAGCCAGAGGTGAAGGTGTTTCCCCCTCCAACCAGCCAATCTGCTGTAGGCTGGGACATTTGCTAGCTTAGGTCCCCTTTTACTGTCTTGTACTTCAGACGTAAAAGAACAGAGTTAAAACTATGTTTTAACTAGTACTAACTAACTAGTACTAAATGTTGACTTTGGTTAATGATAAAAAGACAAACAAGACTATTTTGAGAAGACTTAAGCCTCACTAAAATATTGCAGAGCACGCAGCTCCACCCTTGGCTCAATACTGCCGGTCCCTGCCCCATCCCCTCTCCTCCTCCGTGAGCTCTGCCGTCTTCCCTCATCCCACCCACTCCAGACCGTGGCTGTCTGGAGCCTTCCCCAAGCCTGGGACCAGGCAGGCGGGCTCTCCCAACGTACCACTCTGACACTAACCCATCCTCTGCACAGCCTTCCTCCAAGGTACAATCTTATATTTTGACGTTCAGTCAAGCAAAATAGTTGTGGGGGGAACCCACTGTGCAAAAGCCAGACTGAATAGTAATTCTCTCTTCTCATCCCCTGGAAACACCCTTGGGTCAGGCATCTCCAAGGCCCACGATGCCTTCTCCTCCATGAGCAGCCCTTCTTCTCGTCTCCTTTCAGCTTCTTCCCATGCCTCTTTCTCACACTTCTCTCTCCCCATTCGGTGGGCAGATAAAGTCAATGTACCTCACTGTAGGGCTGTGTTTAGATGCAAACTTTTTCCTGCTTCCCGAGAATTTTTCTGACAGCAACCATATGGCAACAGGCATTATCTCCTATGCTCTTTTTCTGTGATTAGTCAAAAAGTTACACTGCATGAAACCCCAGGGGAACAACGGGAGTCAAATCAGGTATTTTACACTTATTTTGCAACTTTCCTTTGAGACAGAAATTGCATTTCCCTAACTCCTGCCCACAGAAAAGTTCTAGTCCCTGCACTGCTGCCTGCACACTCACCGTAAGAGGGTGCCAACAGCCCTGAACAACCCTGCTGTTCAGCTGCCAAAACCACGTACTTTCTACCCGAGTACAACTCCGGTCCAGGGAGCCACTGCTCTGTCTGTGACATTTGGTAATGCCAAGACATACGGAGCCAAAGTAAAATAAATAGACCAACTGCAAGCCTATTAGTCATAGAAGGAGTGCTGCTCCAACTGCAAAACTCTGTTTCCATATGAATGAATTAAAAATCTACATTTTGAAGTTGCTGTAGAGATTCCAGAGAGGCAAAATATCTGGCACCATCTTGATGGCATGAGTGCACATACATGCAACCACGTACATACAAGTCACTGCAGAAATAAGAAACACTGTTCTGTACCTACATTGCACCCCAGTTAAAATTAAAAGACAAGCCAGATGGGTGGCAGAGAAAGGGTTCTGCAGGGCTAGGGATGGAACCACCATCTGCAAGGCTGCTATAGATCCCATGGACTGCTATTAGATCTCGTGATGGGCTCCAGGTTTGTCACACTGGTAAGGGCCGATCCTCCCTTTTCCAGAAGGACACACCAATGACCAAGATTGCGAAACTTTCTGTTCAAAGGTCAGCTCTTCAAAGCACACCCAAATCTGCATATTACCTTGGACTGCCCTGGCATTTGCAGTCCTGCCCCTGCACAGGGAGGAGGGAGAGGGATTCCAGCTGGTTTACCTCGAGCAGACCCAGGAATGCTCCAGATTTCCAGCCCCAGCCTGCTGAAAGATAGCCCCTGTCCCTGGATCCTCTTAGAAACCAGCACCTGAACCCAAAAAATCCAGAATTACAAAATGCAGTCAATGTTGTGGAGCAGAAGGAGGCACTGGCTGGCTCAGCCAGATGCCAGCTTGAGGAGCAGAGACATACCTGGTTAAACCTTGTGGGATCAGGGACAGAAGCTCTGGTCTGAGGTGTAGAGAGCCAAGCTGCTGTCTGTTAGCATGCCAATAACCCACAATACATATACGTGATGGTGAGGTGGCTATACATAGCAGGGAGTAGCATCGATAGAAGGGGAGAGAGGGAGATGTACGCAAGCATTTTCTCACAGACTTACTAAGATGTGCTAGAGAAGCCTCGTCTGTGGGCCCGGGGATAAAAAGCGGCTGAAGTACAGTAGCAGGAAAGAGGGCTAGAAAAGCTGTGGAGAAGTCACCTAGACCCTGCCCTAGGCAAGGTCAACCCTACCCAAACCATTCTCATTAGAGGCTTTCCCAGGCAGAGGTTCAATGACCTCCCCAGGCAACGTGCTCGTTTCATTAGCTGTAAGCTTCCAAAACACTTTCTAATGGCTAACCTAAACCTACGCTGTTACAATTTTAATTCTTGCCCTATTCCCAGAAGGCCAGAGAACAATTTGTTACCCTCCTCCCTACAGCATCAGGGCAGACTGTCAGCATGCTTCCCCACCTCTCCGCTAAATTCATTCCCTCCTCACTGGCCCCATCTGCCCGACCTCAGGTCATTCCTGCTAGAGTCTCCCCCAAGCACACTGCATCCTCTCTGAGGGGTGGTACCCCAGATCGGGACTTACATTCCTGCTGAGACTTTATTTCCTGGGTTTCACTTACAATGACCTCATTTAAAAATCTAGGAATGATGGTTGTTTTTCTGGATAACTGGATGATACTGCCGACAGCCTTTGTAGTCTACTCATCAGGTCTGCTTAGTATGTTACTCTGCAACTTGTACTATGATTATAAATGTACATATTACATTTGTATTTTATTACTTCTGCCTATGCATCCTTCTTTGCACGTCTTCTTACTGATACCCTATGTTATTTCTGGTTATTTCTAAGATATGTTCCAGTTCATCATTTGAAACATCAATCAATATACTGGCTAGCTCAGAGAGAACCATGGCAGGATGGCAAGGAGTGCATTTCTTGATCCCGGTGCAGCTCAATCTTGGCATAAGACATATAGGTAGCACCTATTTAGTCCAGCTCACCTATCCCAAACTTTGCCTTGACAAAAAGAAGGCATTAGACTCCATCCTGCTGCCCTACCAACACAGCCAGAGCCGAGTTTTCTGGTTATACAGAGTCATTGTTCCAGGAGATTACAGTTAAACCCCCGCTAGTATGAATTTCAACTCTCTCTGCTGGATTTGCAGAGATTAAATGCAAAGCACCTTAGCTCTTCCTTTGAGCAGGAGTTTCGTTATTGTAGAGTTTAAAATTCCAAAAAGGCACTGAAACTGGACAACCTGGCCACTGCCTTAATAACCTTCAATTGTAAACTGATATAAGCCAATTAGCTTTACAGGCAAAAAGAAGCTTAAGCTAGTGTAAAAGCAGTCTCCAAGCGGAAGAGCTGCTGCATGCATGGCTGTCTTCTAAACCCACCATAACCTGAAGCTAGCATACATCTGCATGGGAATGCTCATGGCACAATCTATTTCCTCACTTCAGATATCACATCTCTATTTCCCCTCCTGCTTCTGAGAAAAACAGTAACATAAGAAAGACCAGAAACTGAGTTTTTTCTTAATGGCCTATAGGATCTAGCATCACGGCCTCTAATTCTGGTACACAGGGATTGTATTTTGGAAGAACTTCCTTTACGATCACTTTAGTTTGATGTTTCTAATAGCAAGAGCTTTTACTTAAAGAGAAGATCTGACCCTGAGGACTGAGGGAGTCCATTCTTCAGGATAACGATGCCAATTGCTGAGTGGACGAAGGTCTGTAAACCAAGAAGGCTAAGGCTGACTGCAGTGCTGTGCGGAGCCAGGAACAAGCAGAAGAGATATTGGTAACAGGTTTCTTAAAAACTAGACAAGAAAAACAAGTGAGGCTGAGATAGGGGTGAGCAACAACTAACACTTCCCACCAGCATGCCCAAAGCAGATCACAGACATGCCGGTCCTACTATGCCCCTTCCACAGCTGGGATGCTGAAGCCGAGAACACGGGCACACTCTAGTTGGGACCAGAACATGGCTCTCCAAGCCAGCACTGCACCATACTGCTTATTATAGGCTCAGCGGCACCATCAGAACGGGAACTGGTCTGGAGGCTATGGCAGAACAGCACAAAGAAAAAGGGAGCAGAGCTACAAAAGTAGAGCAGTGGCAAATAAAGAGCTGCTGAGCAATGCAACACAATTTAAACACTTGGGTTTCCCTGGGACAATTGAGTGGGGAAAAAGGTTAACAGCAGCCAAGCCAAGAAACCAAACTTCGTAGGGTAGAGAGCAGTATTTCTAATAAAAGCACTGTTTGTCCTGCAGCAGTAAAACAAAACCAGGCTAGTATTTAATATGCAAAGCACTGCCTGGCATTCAAAACACCTTCAAGCGATTTGCTTTAATGTAGCTACTTTGCAGCACTTTGAATTCTGTTTATTTAAGAAGGAACCAGGGGCACAGTAAATTTGTTGCATAGCGGGTGACAGAGAATCAACCTGGTGCTAGGTATATGATCAGATCTAGATTTATAGCTTCAATTCTGTAATTTTTGCATGCTTTTGACAAAAAGCTATTGTACAGCCACAATTCTACTCTGACAGGTGATGCTCCGACAGGAGCTTCTAAGATTTTATTCATGTAATTAAAGACTCAGACGCACTAACTCTGTGGGAGTAACATCAAGGAAACCTGGCACAACAGACCAAAACAAAGCAGGCATGCTACACTGGATGCCAACTGAGAATGGTAAAACCAACAAACTCTATTTTAGTTTACTTATATAATGCAAACTTATAAATAGGATAAACACTCCTTAATCACGCAACTACAAATTGAGTTATTGCTAGTCAAATATAAGTACTTAGTTATGTATTAACCATTTCTGATGGAAACAAAACAAAAACTTGCTTTAGTATCCTTTCCTTCTACATTGTAAAACTAACAATCAAACTGTGGTCCCCAGGTTTCTCCTGTGGCCTGAGAGGACCACTCAGCCAGATATTAAAAATCACATGATTTTACATTATTAATCCAAACACCTCTTACTCCATAGGACCAGAAATACAGTTTTCCAGAACTTGCTTTGGGACAGGTGGCTGGCTGACTTTAGATGAGTGAATAGAGCCTGGCATAACATACCTTGTCAATCAAGCAATCAGAAAAGCTAAAACTTCTTGTTTTAATTTCTATCACATTCTTACTATACCTATACACCATTCCCCCTTACATGCGTTGTAATAATCATTCTGTTACAGACAAAACGGCACTGGCAGTTCAGGTGTCCAGACAGGGCAGTGCAGCCACCTCTGGAGTTTTCTCTGTATTACTCAGTATTTCTCAGCATGAGACTACCAAGTCTTTCTCTGAGACCTGGCTGCTGGAATTAGGAGACCCCCAGGAGCCCCAGCACTCAGACAATACCACAGTCTCCAGGAACAAGTTACCACGTGTTCCCTGTTCCACAGTACCCCTTCTTACTGGTTAACAGAAGTAGTCCACCCTTCTCTTTGAAGGGTAGGCGACTTCCAGTTACTTCACATTTATTACGAAGAAACAGGATATTCATAGGCTCTTACTCAACTACACTGTGGTAATTATCAGGGAACTAATACTTGCAGTTACAGAGAAAAACCACAAAGCAAGCATCCTAACCATTCCAAAATAGGAAAGCAAGTACATAGAAATTTATTAAAAACTAGCATTTTGCATTTGGTAAAGAAACTTTCTATTTTTAGTCACCTCATTTCTTGGGACCTGATGGTTTTACCATTCTTGAGTTTGGCAATACAATACTTGCACTGTCTTACATAGGCCAGTGCCACTAAGACTAAGCCAGCAGTCATATGTCAAGTTTTCAATGGCTCTATGTTCAGGCTTTACCTGCTGTTTATTTATTAAAAAATTTGGGGAATATTTTGCTCTTCTCTTCAGTGCTCCCTTACGAGGTCTTTTTCACCCTCTTTTTCAAATGGGATACTTAGATCTTTCATTTTGCGGTGCTTTTGACCTGCCAGTCCTCTTTGAATCTCGGGGGCGTGGAAAGTGGGGGGCTAACTCCATGGCACTCTACAGCACTCTGGCAAGCCTATACCACTACCTCTGTCCTGCTACAACAAAGGTATAGAGAACCTGCATCAGTAGGTGACTGGTAACGCTGTAATGTTGCTAAAGTTTTGCTTGAAATAGTCTAACATTTTGTCTCAGGCCATGGCCATTACCTTGCTTTATAAATTAATGATTCAGAATGAAAAGCTTTTAAAGTAAGACTTCTCAATTTGTATATTAGCGTCTTGGCTCTTAACCCACATATTCTTCTACCTGTTTTCTTCCTCTACCTCCCATTTCCTTTCTTGCTTTTCCAGAACATTTTTCTGACTTCAGAGCCAACTCTGTCCTAGCACTCTGAATTCACGCGGACAAAATACTACAAGGCAAATGCCCATTAGCAAGTCCGCCCCTTGGGACCTGCTTCTGCAACTCTGGCAGCAAGCTCAGCACTGTAATGCTGCACGTACACGAGTGTCTGCACGATGAGGATTTGAGCACTGACTGGCCCTCGACCCTCTCCCAAGAAAGCACCTAATCAGACCCCAGCATGGTTTTACCTTCAGGCCCTTTCTTATTTCTGGAATCGAGCCGAGGTGTAGATGACGGAGAACTCCTCGGTGCCTGGAAGGCTGCCACATCCCACCAGGCCCTGGGTGCATACCCAAAAACCTGTACAAACTAAGGCTTTATCCCAGGAAACAAGTCTCCCACTCTGCTTATTCACAGGGATCCAAGATGCTGTCTGTGCATGCAGTCAGGCATGAAAACTGTACGTTTCAACTCCAAGCCTTTCTTAGAACAAATAAACAAACCAGTGTCTGCTGCTTTTCCCGTCAGGGAAGGCTGCACTATCCATCGCTTCCACAGATGCATACAGCAAGGGCGGTGCTGCTAAGGGATGCTGGGACACTGACTGAAAGTTGACCAGCTACCACAAATCACAAAAGACCAATTTCTGCATGGCTTAAAAAGAAAGTTATTTGCTTCTTTATGCCATAAGAAGGCAGCGATCTCAAATTAATTTTGTTTTTTTTTCTTAAGAAGCCAGGCATTTAAGGGCATTGAGGCACCTGACTGCCACTGGGAAGCTGAAACAGGTAACCCTAAGGTTTCACCCTAATGTCCAACCCTAACCACCAAGCATCCTCAGCCCACTCCCTCCTTGTTGGTCTATGAGGAAGCAAGTTTGCTGCTGATGAGGAGGAGTCAGGCGTCCCAGGAGAAAGGGATGTTTTTCATTTGGAAAAGACCAAATGTAGGGAAAGGCCTCCCTTTGCAAATTCAGCTTCAGGGCGGCTATTCCTAACAACATCACATTCCCTGCTGGGCTTCTCTTGGGCTGACCAAGTGACAGGACCAAGACCAATCCCCAGGGACGAAGACTCGGGCAGCAAGACGTAGTCCAGCGTGGCGGAACGAAACGCTGCTCCCCACCCAGCACACCTCACCGCCAGCACGCCGTGCCACTGGTTTGTGCTGTTAACTGGAAAACACAACCGTCGCCCGAAGCAAGAAAAAGCAGTAACAGGAAAGCTGCACTTGCTTCCTCACCTCCGCGCTTGCAGATACCCGATTGCAACCGCACGTATCACAGGGAGATAAAACCACCGGGCGATTTTGTACTGCGTCAAACACGACCTGAGCCTCGTCAGCTCCTCTACCGTTCCCCGGCTGACTTCCACGCCACGGACACGCAAAGCACCGGCGATTTCCCAATTCCTGCTGCCGCTGTCAGCTCGCACGCCCCCCCCCCCCCCACCTCCCCGGGCAGCGGGACCGAACGGGGCGATACCGTTTCCCCGCCGAGAGGCGAAGGTAAACGCCGGGGAGCGCGGCCCTACCCCGTTGGCGGCGGCGATGCGGACGATGAGCTGGATGGCGTCCCTCATGTAGAAGCGGCCGTCCCCCCCCACCACCAGCGTGGCCTCTTGCCGCTCGGCCGGCGGCACGGTGGCCAGGATGCTTTGGATGAAGTTCTCGGTGTAGTTGGCATTGCTTTGGAAGACGGTCACCCGTTTACGCAACCCGCTGGTACCGGGTTTCTGATCGCCGTACGGCTTGGTCTTTACCGTCACGATCTTCACCATGGCCGGCCGCCGCTGCGAGTTCCGGGCGGCCGCGGGGAAGGGAAGGGAGCGGAGCGGAGCGGAGGGCGGGGGGACCCGCAGCCGGCGCCGGCAGCGCTCCCGCCCCGCCGCCCGCCCCTTAAAGGTGCCGCCGGCCCCGGGAGACAGCGCGGGGGGGGGATCCCTCCCTCCTTCCCTCCCTCCCTCCCCAGCCTCGTACCGGCGGTCGGGAGGAGGCGAGACGACGACAGGCTTTCCCGCCGAGCCGCGGATCTCTGCGCCGGGGGCTCTCTCCGAGGCCGCCCTGCCAAGGACTCTGCGGGGGAGAAGAAGATGGAGGTGCTCCGTCCCGGCGCTTTGCACGGGTCGGGCCCCGCGTCCCTACGGCCACCAGCGGGATGGCACCGCAGGCCCTGGCACCTCGGGCCTCGACTGATGGCCCGACACAAGCGGGAGACCCACCCCGTGCCCCCAGAAGGGTGGCCGGGGAAGGCCAGCGGTAGCGAAGCCGTGAAGAAGCTGCCTTGTGCTGTTCTAGCTCTGGTTCTCCAAAGAAAGCTAACACGCCAGAAATCCAGGTGACAGCTGTTACAGGCACTTCTTCTCCCACCTGCCTCCCATTGAAGAGAAGAGGCTAGTACCCCTGTTCAGCCTTAAAAAGAGAAGCTAGAATGTTTTTCTGCCTTGGTGGCACCTGGGCTTAGAGCAAACTGGAAATGACCCTGCGGATACAACTGAGATCTCTATTCTCATCTCTCCAGGGCAGGAACAGTAGAACCTACCGTGGAGAGCTAGCCTATGTTCCCACTTAAAAAGTTAGAAAATGAAACTCTTCCTAGCAGCAAGGGGATCGGAAAAGAAAAAAGGTTCCAGTCCTGTCTTGCTGCGTCCTGTCTAACTTAGACCCTACCTGCAGCAAAACCAAGTCTTCTCACGTGCAGTGATTCCTCAGCTAAGTACTTCTTCCAGTTTTAACCGTTCCTTTCCTAAAGTGCAGAAAGAGTGCATACGGATTCCTGCCACATCTAACAAGACTGATTTTATAAACAAAAGAAATGCAAATACTGGGGTGCTCACTTGGTACTGTCTGCTGTACACAGAGAGCGTCTCGTGATTTCCCAGCTCCTTCCTAGAGAAGTAGCTAGGAACTTCTGATGTATCCACACATCGCCTGAGGCAGCGTTTACAGAGCTCAGTTGTTTGCTAGAAATTACCAAACATTTGTGGGGCCTCTTAATACAACTTCTACTTTTTTTAGACAATTCTGAAAATGAAAACAATATCTGCTGTACCTGCTACAAAAAAAACACCCAGAAAAATAAAGGATCACCAGTCAACCTGCCTGAGCACCAAGTACTGAAATGTGTAAATCACTGCCGGCCGCTAGCAGAGCTCTCATTTTGTAACCGACATTTACTTGCCCAGGGTACAATTACAGCAGAGTGCAGGAGCTGCTAGCAGACAAATATAGCTTTTCAAGACTACTTGCTGCCTTTGCAGATGAGGTCACATACATTTAATGTCTATTTTAAACTCAGACACTTTTTAAGCATCCAGTGACCAAGGTCATAATTTTTTTTCCACATTAACAGACATTTAGAGGAACCAGAGAAACATAATAGGCTGAATATTTTTAGTACCTCAAAGCTGTTTTTCATTGCTATTGCAGCTTATACTTGCTGGACTTCAGTCTCCTTATTTCAGCTACCCTGGAAATAATTAATTGCTGTTAACAGCCAAGAGCCCAAGACAAACCTTCGCTTTCCTCAAATGATGTTATTTCCTTATTGCATATGAAAAGGCAGACTTTATTTTATATGAAAGAGTATAAAACCAGGCAGTAATTACTCACAACAAGTGTAAGATGAGTATTATGATCAAAGGACAAAAAAGCAAATAAAATCAAAGGGGAAAGAACCAAATCCTTTATCAGGTGGCAAAATAAAATCATTAACCCCACCCCTTTATACTTCTCATGTCAAAACCACAATAGTTTTTAATTAGGAACCCATCAAACCAATTCAACAAAGCAAGTTTCTCCTCAGTGAAACATTTCCAGCATGTGATGGAACTATACAATATGTTATAGAAAATAAGAGTATATTTGTGGAAACTAGCCTTTATGAAACACAGTTACATTACAACTGTCAGCTATATTACTGAACAGTACTAATTTTTATTGTGTCTCAATGTTTTCATGCCAAAGTATTTCATTAGACCGTCTGTGATGAGTACTCTATTCTGTCAAAGGATTTTACATACTTACAGTTATTCCATCCCTATGCTATCACTATACATGTTTCTTAAAAGCCTTTAGCAGAAGTGTGATACCAGAAATAAGTACTTATGTGATTCACTGGCTTTAACAAATCAAACGCTGGGAAGCATAAATATATGCCAGCTTTTTGAGAAGGACAAGACTAGAAATTGTCTAGTCAAAAAAAAATCCTGGTTTAGTCTGAAGGCTACCAAGAAACGGTTCTCTAACTAGAATATTTAACGTAAGAGGGAATGCACACAATTATAAAGCCATTCTTCCTGCTCATTCAGTGGCATCACATGCTGAGAAACCTGTATAGAAGAGAGAAAACAGAGGTGAAATAGTTGGTTATTGGAGAACTGCGTGTATGTTACCTAAAGTGCTATGTAAGCAAAACAATCTGTTTCAGTGCTTATATCACTAACATTAGATGATGAACATTCACCATCTGTAATGACAGTTGGTATTCAAAACGTACTATTGAATTTAATTGCATGACAGCAAAATATCCATAAGGAGCACTGAGCCTACAGTTTATACTGAATGAAGCCAAAATTAAAATTAATAGAACACCTTACAGGATCATGCTATAGATATCTAAAGCGTCAGCAGCGATATTAGAACAGGCCCCAACCCTGCCCATGTCATGGGACTGTATCTGTTTACAATGGGTTTGAATGCATCCACACTGGAAAGCTGTGAAATAAAAAATAGTTCAGATGCCTCTTCTTTTAAAGACAGAGACCATACTTTTAGAATAATAAAAACTGGATTTTCTTCATAAATGATGGAAGAAAAATATCATCCGCATTTGTAATGCATTTTCAATCTCATTCTCTCCCTTAGAACCCTCATTTAGAATTCCCACTAAAGCCTGCCCAGCTCTGGAATAGGGATCAGCAGATCAAATTGCCTTGTGGCTAAATATGATCCGTAAGTCAAGTTTAACAAAAATTAGCCATCTGCAAATCACGCTGTGCATAAGGAGTGCAACACATATATTTTTGTTTCTGACTAGCACATGCTTGGGCTGTTTCTCACAGACATCAATATATGCGATTAAAATTTAAGTGAAAAAAATACAGCCTTAGAAAAAGAACATTAAAAAAATATTAGTAAATGGTACATGTATTGAATGAGCAACTGAAACAGGCACACGTATGAAAAACTGAACAGCTATGGACTTTTATAGCAATCTGCACGTGGAAACATGGATACATTGAGTACATGTTCAGCTTTAAAATATCAAGAACTATAGCTGATCTGTATTGGTGATGAAGATGCCACTATCCACATGCTCATTATCATGATAAAAGACCTGCAAAAGGAAACTGTAAAGATGTCACATGATTCTTCTCTTTTTGCTTAGATTTTCAGTTGGCTAAACAATAAAAATCTTACCATCATGGATTTTGGTGCCACTTCCACAGCAAAAACAGTTAGTCCCCTATTACTTAGGCAGTTCTTACTCTGCTCATTGTTGACATGAATAATCACTTTGTTTTCAGACTGCAAGCAAGAAAACATAAAGGAACCGATTAGCTTAATGGTTAAGTGGCTGCTCTTCATGTAAAAACTACACATTCCTCTTACTTCCTCTGACTTTGCTATTTTATAGGATAGAAATGCTTTTAGGATGCTGATGTCTATTCTCTTTGAAGAGTAACAGTTTCAAATGTACCTTAGCATCATCAGAGCCCAGATCCATCGTCAAAAGTCATTTAAGGCTCATTGAAATAACTTAAGCACTTATGAAGATGTCACTTGGGAACACCATTTAGTGAGTGAACTATTTGCCACAGAATGTTACACATCCTAACCGTTTACATAGTTTCAAAGGTAACTGGACAAATTCATACTAGATTTTAACTACAAAGAAAATATTTTTGTCTCAAGTAGTCCTCAGACTGCAAATCACTAGAGGCTAAGACAGCGATCTGGAGCAGTATCACTGGACGTTTGCCCAATTTTTGTTTGCAACATCCACTACAGGCCATTTCTGAAGACTTCATTAATAGAGATTTTTCAAAATATTTGATGAAATTAATATAAGTATAATCACTTAAAGAAGAGATGCTCTTGCTGAAGCTCTGCAAGAAGGATCCAATATATAAAACTGAAAGCTCGGGTAACAGAAAATTCTTTAACCACCAGTTTATCCCAGACAATACTCAGACACAAGACCTAAAGACATGCTACTGTACCCCGTTATTCAGTTGTCTCCAGAAAAATCTGACAGAGACACTGGGAAACATTTGATTCTTAGACAATGCTATCCAACAAGCTCTCTGTATTGAGAAATGGAATAGAAACCCAGTTACTTTACACAATCAGCCTTACGCAGCAAAGAAGCTACTATTAGACTGGTAAGGTCTGACACACAAAAAAAAAAAGAGCTATCTCTGGTGCTTACAGTACAAAGGGTTTGTGGACAGCAGAGTGCAAATATGGTATCGTTGCAGAAATGTAAACACAATCTATTGTTAAGCTGCTCATTACTTTGATCTAGCTGCTCTGGCATCACTTTGTTGAAGTCCTCACGTCTACATGGCAGTGAGATAAAGGCAAACAAAAGACTTATTTGTACCGGAAGATACTTACAGCAACAGGAACAAGGTCACAGATATTCACCTAGCACAGAGGGTATGTTATAGTAAGTTTGTGCTTTGGATGATGGGAAATGCCTCATTAACTATTTATTTTGGCATATAAATGGGCAGACAGTAGGCTTGATATTGCTTACTACCTGAGAAATTTGAGGCTTCTCTGCATGCAAGGTCTTTTAATTTCCCCAGTTCACACCCTGACTGGGGAGGGTTAGAAGACAGACACCTTTCTCTACCCACTGATTAAATACATATGCAAGACTATAATGGAATCCCTCAGGTACTAGCATATTTCCTTAATTTAATTACAAAAATAACAAAGAAACAGTTATTTCCATTAAAATCATCAGTACCATAACTGAAGATACAATCAGGCTGCTTGCACTGTGAGAAGATTAAAAGAAGACCGATGCATAAAGCTGCCTTTTTATTATTTCTTTCCAGACATTTACAATACAAAAAAGCCTCCAGTCTACAAATTCTAATGAGATTTTTCAGGGAAATGCAACTATTTGCTTCAATGCAGAACAGAGGTATTTGTGAAACCTAAATGGTATAAATGGCAGTAGTTAGTGATTTTAATCAGACAGCATCCAGTTGCCTCAGTACAGACCTCATCTCCTTCTCTTACATATCCCCAAACATATAAATAACTCCAGTATATCTACCCTAAAGGGCGAAGTGCAGATCTAAACCCGTAGTTCCAAGGAGCCTTGGCATTCAGTCCTAATATTAGTCCACCAACCCACCCCCTTTTGCATGTTTGTCCATTTAAAAATATACTTCTTGCTGTGATCTTTCAAGATTTAAAGCATCTTAAGTTTAGCATCTTACTGCACTGTATTTATTTACTCACAGTTCCTGATATAAGTGAAACTGAGAACGAACAGCACATTCATTAGGATCTATGCAGAAAGGTTTAAAATCTCTGCTTCTCACCAACCACTTTTGCTTGGATTTACAATTGTTAACTTGGATTAGTAATAAAGTAGGCCTGCCAGCCAGTTAACAGTTCCTCTATAATATGCTTCTAAAACACAATCAATGCAAATCACTGCTCTTTTACTTTCTTATACACACTGAAAACATTAAATAACATAAATGCTGTAGCCCTTACTCTTTCTGTAATTTTATTTCCTGTTCCTAATATTTGATTTCTGGTATTATGAACATATTATGTCTCCAATAATTATCAAAATATTGAAAATTTGGAATGTGAACACGAACCAATATTCAGATTCTATATGATACTTAAAACTGCTTGCCTCATAATAAGCTGTCCCTTCCAAGAACACTGATCCAGACTCTCTTGAATTCTGAGTCATTTGTCAAAAAGAGCTTTGCATCAGGCACTTGTTTTTTTAAAATGAACTAGATACAGAAACAATATCAGAAATACCAGAAAACGTAATTCTCAAAAACGATGCAAGGAGGGAAGAACAATAATAATAGACACATAGACAATAATTAACACAAAGTACCTTACAGAAGTCTCATGCCATACCTTATTTTCAATAACAGAAGTGATTCTCCTGCCCGCTTTGTAGGTATGGATGATTATGTTTTCACAGCCATCCATTACTTTGGCCTCTCCTTTATTAACAACAGACTTGCAAATAGCCCTGTTGAGTTGGGAGCTCCCTGCCTCTAAATATATGGCTTTAATTCTGGGTTTGCATTTTTCTGCATAGATGTCAATGACAAAGGGGCATGCCTGCAATGGAGAAAATGAGTTTCATCATCACTTTTTCCTGTAATTTTTCCCCTCAGATTTTCAACCACAGCTCCTAAGTATTTTCATATATGCTCTGAAGTAGAATTACCCAAATACAAGTATGTCACTGAATATTAAATATTCAAAACCTGAGAGCTGTGGCAATCTTTTAAACCAAATGAGAGCTCAGGACAAATGAACGTTTTTTGTGCCAGTCACAGTACACTCGATATGCAGTTTGGCACATTCGGCTCCAACACAGCAAATACTTCCTTGGATAGCAAAACGTACGGGAATTAAGATGAAGTGTGAATGTATTTCAGTGTCTGAAATAAACCCGTCTCCTTTACCTGTCACGCTCTTGCTATTTGTGGCACTTCATACAGATTTAAAATATCTGCAATTTTGCAATAAGGACTCTGCTTTTACAGTATCTTGGCTAAGATTAGTATGTGCAACAACCAAGAGTTTGTATTTTCTTAGACTCAGTAATAGTGCCTCAGTTTCTTTCAAATGGCTACTGGAATCCACTAGGATTTCTCAAGTTCTATCTTTAATTTGTTAGAGGCTCAATGCTCCTGAAATATCAATCTCTTAAAGAGTTAAGTTATAGACACAAGTAGATGTACATTTTTAGATGAACGACTAAAGCGTTTGGAGAGCTATATTGTTCTTTGGAAAGCAAAGACTACAGCCATAAACCACAGCTAGTATAAGGCATAAAACACATTTTTGAAATTTCTAACTTGATAAAACACTCCCCCAAAATCTACTTTCTTAGAAGATAGCTCCCTCTTACGTTTGAAATGCAGAAGGACACTTTTGTAGTTGCTCTGCTAACCATGCTCTCAGGAAAAGGAGAAAGTGCTCATCATTAAGAAATCATTCACCATGATCTCAAGATTTTCACTGAGACACAACTGATGTCTCTCAACCATACTGAGTATTTTTGGTTCTGTACATATTTGTTTCACACATGTATGTTTTTATATGGTGACTACACTGACCTGATGTAGTTTAACAAAAGTTAAAGATATAATATAATCAGACTATGGTTTTAAACAATCAGCTTTTCTTGGGAATGAAACTTAAATTATTAAATTATTTGCATATTTAATGTTTTCTTTAATTTTTCATAATTTTTTTTTCTCTTCATTAAAGAGATCCTCTTTCTTTAGTGAGAACTACTAACATCAACACAGATACTGATTCTGTAAAAATGAAATAAATAAAGAAATAAATCTATAAACACACAGAAACAGCAGAGAAATAATCCCTGGTCCTGTAAAGTAAACAGTATGCCACCCCAAGCCCCTTCATTAAAAGTTTGTGTTGAACACCTTCAGACACCCTTGTGAAAGGCAACAGTAACAGAAACAGCCATGTCTGAAAACTATGAATTCTAAATCATGTGGGGGAAAAAAAAAGTTATCTTATCCTTATCCACTTCTGTTGTGGTTTGGGCCAGGGAAGTGACTTTTTTAAGCAGAGCAAGTCCTGCATTTTGTAGGTTTGCTGACAGGTCAGTTTACCATTGCTGTCTTCTTACCACTTCCCACGAGCAGGGTGCATGAATTCTGTCAACAGGTATAACCCAAGATTCCTTCCTCTACAACACCACAAAATAGTGCCTTTCTCTAAAGCAAAAGCCAAATTTCCTCTTTCAATGTCAGTGTTATCCTAAGAACCAGGATACCATAATGACTGAAAGTCATAGTGTAAATGCTGTATTAACAGTGTTCAGACTGGATCACTGACCTATTGAAATCAATTTATGACAGACAGAAACAGTACTGCAGTTAAACATGTGCAGCAAGTTGTATGTGAAGCAGTTATTTTTGCTATATGGCTATCATACCTCTGTCATTTCTAACGCTTTATTGTAGCCCAGAGACAATAAAGTGACCCAAAGGTCACTAGGATCCCCTTCACGGTCATTGGCTTCCATGAGATTCAAATCCATAAATCCTTGTCTTGTTAGTTCATTCTTCTTCATATCAAAATTCTCTGTTTAAAAAGAAATATAAGGTAGCACTTAACGTCTGTTCTCTCTGCAAACACCCCTTATTCTTCCAAAGCTAAACTCCTGCTTATGTTAATGAGGTTTGAAAGATGGAGCCATCTTGCAGCCTCAGGCTCTCTGGTATTATTTGGGAAAAAGTGTCCTTGACCAGGTATGTGCTCTTTGCAGAGCTTCCCTGTGGATTTTAGATAATGACTAGAAACAGCTGGCCCCTTGTATAACCCAAAAGAGGGCAAGACTTCAAAACAGAAAGAGTTCATACCGATTTTTTTTTCTTTTTGCTAGCAGTATTTGTTGTGGTTGAGATTTGCAGAATGGGGTATATTAGCAATGGGAAATGAAAGTCTGCTGGAGCCAGCATCCTTAGTGCTTGAGGTCCTTGATCTAGAAATGATTTACTTAGTTCCTAAAAAGCAATAAAATGCCAGTAATCCTAACACCCCTCTCTAGATAGAATATCATAGATCGACCACTCTAATGTCAGCAAACACATAATTGAAATGTCCTTGTGTCAGAGATTTTTAAAAATGGTTTTCTCATCTTCATAACAATGCTAAATCTTTACTATATATTATTAAAAAGGGATTACCAATTTAATAAATCTATCTAAGGGTACAGATACTATAATAAATGGCTTGAACTTTGGTGTCAAGATTTATGATATTCGTCTGAACCCTTCAACTGATTAATGACCTGGTAAAACATTCACTGTATTCTCTTCTTTCCTCTCTTATACACTTCACACACACCCACCCATCCTACTCATGTTGAGACCAGTGCACAGAAGCGTAACACTGACAAAGTCATAAAGTGTGGGATACCATGTACAGGCATGAAAGGGACAAGAAACTCATATATAGAGAAGTATTTGTGTATGATCTTTCCATCATTTAGGAAAAAGTCTAATATCTTAAGAGTGTTTTGGGGAGAAATAATTAGCAGGACTTGCCAGATCTAAAGTATTATGGCCCAAATTAAGCAATCTATCAGAGCCCACAAAGGAATTATATCAAACATGTCATGGGCCAATATACAATGACATGAGTTGCAGAAAAACTGTATTTCTTATAGAAACTTCTAATTTTCATACAATGGCTTCTAAATTTCCAGTTTGTTCACTCACTGCAGCTAAACTGCCCATGCTTTGAAACCACTGCTTTCATGCACCATACTATCACAGCAGCCTATGGTCACTGGTGGTTGACTTCTCTTAGCCCTGTTATGAGATAAATATGTGCATTCTCAAGGCCTTTGCGAGCTTGAAGCAATGCCACAGAATTCCTTTTTTCTTCAAAATTCATGTTTGTGGCCCAACACTGTTCCTGCAAGCTGGCAGGATGTCCAGTAACGTTGATGAGATGTATCAGCAGACAGAAAAGAAAGCACAGCTGCAAGAGTCTTAACTGACTGCCAGCTTCCTCAACTCACTCACAGAAGTCTCAGAATCTCATGGCTGTCATATAGCACAATATGGACAAACTGACACATCATATATGAACCTTCAAAAGATGGATTTTTAATGAAAAACTGCTTACATCTGAAGAAAATATATAGTTGCAATAGGCATTTTCTAACATCTAATTTTCTGAACAATCATCATAAGCTCTAGATGCCATTTTTAAAGTATCACATACACACTATCAGATGTCCCTCTCAGCACTTTGAGGTATGAAAGCAGTATCAGCTTAGTCTGCAGAAAAGAGATTGATTAAATGAATACCTGTTACAGTTTAATTCACCATATGATCCATGATTAGCAAACTGTAGTTTTTGGCAGCTACAAAATCTTTCACCTACTAAAGTTTGAAATTAGCAATGGGAAGAATTTTCTCAGCAGAAGGTCAGTGGCACACAATCCAGAATGAAGCAAAACAAAGGACAGGAGACTGGAAAAGGAAAAAAAAAAAAAGAAAAACAAAGGGAGAAGAGAACAATATCTACATGTGTTCTTAGCATAGGCTACAAAATACTCAGTTCTTCTACACTATATACATAGTAGGATGCTATAAACAACAGCTTGCAAATAGATTGATAGCCCTAATTACTTGTATCAAGCATAGCAATGAACTTACCTTTACATACAGCCCATGCTTCCTCATCACATTTCTCACCACTAGTTCTCAGTTCAAAGAAATTGTATTCCTCCAAACTCAAAAGGCCATTTCCATCCAAATCAATTGTTTCAAATATATCCAATAAAGCAGCTCTAAAAGATGAAAAAGGCAGAACTATTTCCAAACACTTGTTTCCTTTACTGTCTCATAATATTGTCAATAAGTATTCAGTCTATTTGAGAATATTCTGTACAAACAGTAGTTTAGTAACATACAGCTTTTAAAAAGCTAGATGTTATTTGGAGCACACAAGTTTATAATAGTTACCATGCCTATTTGGGAATACAACTCACCGGAAGTCTTTGGTCAGAGCCAGTTCTCCATCTTCACCTCTATACACCAGTTTTGCTTCTCCAGCAATTTGCGGTTTTACCTTCTTCAACCTACAGCCTGTTGTAAATGGGAGTAGCCAGTAAACTCCTGATCCAAGCTCCCCTTTCCATCCAAACATCTACTCTTAAAGGAAGACAGACAAGTTTGTAAGTTACTCATCAAATGATACCCTTCTTTATTACTAGTTATGTTCATGCAAAAGTGATTAATTACTTGAAAACACTGGTAATGCTAGGTTCTTTCCTTAAAGAAAACATGTCTACAGTGACATGCTGTATGATGCTATTTTAAAGACACAAAAACTAGTGGATCTCTTAGTTATAATAAAAGTTAGAAAACCATACAGGACCAGAGATGAGGGGAGAACAGTCATTACTAGAAGTGTCTAATAACAGTCCTATCATTTTTCAGATTTATAACACCTTTTAATTGTTTAACTTTAAAACAAAAGCAGCCATTAGCAGGCTGACAAAACCCACAGAGTTTTTAATTTCCTCCCTGATTTATCAACTTTGTTCAAACTAGCAGCAAAAACTTCCTGTGTAAAAAGACACAAGTGACTTAGGGTTTAAGAAGCAAGCTAAGTTTCCTGTGGCTTGGAAGGGGGAAGCAAGTTAATGCTGCCATTTCTCCTCCTTTATTTCTGCCATAGGATAAGAATATTCTGTGCACTATGAAGTTCAAAATCATATATATACGGCAACGAGAAAGAAAATTAAAGGAAACTTTAACAAATTTTACCTTTGAAATTTTGTTTTTCAAGGCGCAGGAATACAAGTGAGTTTCCACAAAGTATCTATATAGATAGCCAGCAACTCAGCAATACTTGCCTACACACCATATGATAATACAGTCCTCACCAGAATTTCATTACTTCCATACACGTCGCTTGCATTTCAGCCCATCCAAAGGGCATAACTAAGATAGTATTACATCTTACCTTGCACAAGTTCTGTCAATTTTGAAAGAGAACATGCACAGAACAAGGGTTTCTTCTCTCCTCTAGCCTGATTAGGTACAGTTTGAATTCCTGCCAAACACATGGGAACTCACCCATGCAGCATTAACACACACACTAAAGATACAATAATTAAAATAGGAATACAAAACCATCTAACCTCTTTGTTCTGTTGTTCAGTAAAGCTCACAAGCTGTAGATTTTCTTGAGTTTCATTTTCCTTGAGAATATACAAAGCTGTATCCACTGACAACCAATGGTAAGATTTTCCTAAAAAGAAAAGCATTCCCAACACAAATGCTTAATAATGGCACAAAATAGTTTTTCTTTGAACGCCAAAGTAGATATTTCTATAGTATTTATCATATTGATCCCTGTTAACGTAAGATGGAAAAAAAATCCATTATATGCTATTGGGATTTCCTTCCTATTTAGGCCAATCAGATAAATTGTTCGAAGTCTTGTGATTGTCTTACAGATAATGATTACTATCATGAGTTCTAATATTAAAACCTTTGGTAGTTAAGGAAGCTATTTTCATTGTTTTCTACTACTAGTACAACATTGTTTTTTACTTTTCTTTATACTAAGGCTCCCAGATATTTGCAGTTAAGGATGTTAGCAAAATTATATAAAATTCTCTTCTGATGTTCTGTAAAATATTGTTAAACTCATCTTGACTGGAAACCCAGATTATGTGCAAAAGCTAGGGATACTAGAAGATGTGAATCTCAGAATTATAAGTTTCAATCATTTTTCAGATTTAAATAGCAAGATCTCCCTACATGGCATCACTTACGATTTATTTGTCTGATCATGTATGGTTTGTTTGTCTTGGGTTGGATTGGAATGGAGGTTTGGTCTTACAGGCCATGTTGAATAGATGCCATTTGAATCTCTTTGATTTCTTGTAGCTTCTCAGTTCCTGAGGGCAATTAATCAATGAGCTATTAAGTGGTCTTCAAGTTAATCAGACCACAGCAAAACAATGAATGCAAGGGCTTAGTTTTCCTACAGTTAGGAGTCAAGAATACTAATGAATGGCTACATACCACACAACTTTGTTAAAAATTTTAAGATATTTTTGATTTCTCATAAAAAGCTAATTGCTCTGCTAACATGAATCCTTTCCTTACATACCAATATTATGCCTTCCTCTTCACAACAAAACACAAAGATATTTCTATATACAGGACAATAATGTTGTGCAAAAGTAGAATTTTTTTACGGAAGACAAGTAAGTACTCTTCTGTTTACACAGAATGTCTGGACAATCCTGCATCAGAACTATTCTAAGGCACAGTTTAAGAGGGTGCCACATGAAAAAAAGAAAAGTTATGAGCAGAACACTGAGACATTCTGTTACTCAAATCTGTTAGTATCAGACCATGTTTCCTCGCTATTAGAAGTCTGTTGATCAGCTTCCCATTTCAGCCAGGTAGTAACTGGAATATGACTACTTTCTGTCAATTATTTACAGTGAAGTTTTTATTACCAACCTCAGTCAGAATCAGTTACCAACCTGTAGCACAACAGCCAGCCCAGATGACTCTAAAACATCTCTGGGATCTAATGGCTCCTGTTTCACAGGATTAAAGAGGAAATAATCTACTTGGGGAAAAAATAATTCCAACATAGCAACTAAATAAAGCTCCTTGGTAAATCACTGGAGAGAACAAAGCCAGTAGCATTTGGAAAAAAGGCCCACAAAGGCTTACTAATCTCAGGTGGCTCTAATGCTGGGCTTCACTCTTTTAAGATGAAAATTAAAATAGGCAAACTAAGCTATAAATCCGTCAGACAAGATGCATAATCAAAACACCAAGATACCATACTGCCATAAAAAGCCATAATCTATTTTAACTATGTACAAAAGTATTTTAGGTGGAGAATACAATATTCACTAAATTTTGTATTGTTGTTTCCCACAAAGTACACCTTAAAGAGAGATACTGCAAACAGTGCTAAAATTTGAATTTGTAATAAGAAACTTCACAAATCTACGGCCAAAAATAATCTAAGAGGTTGGCTGACTAAAGAGAGAAAGATAATGGACCTAGCTGATTTTCACTGCCCAGGCAGTGAGCACAAAATAACTAAGCAGAAAATATGGTGTGACAAGTTAAGTTATATTTTTAGTAGGACTCCGTCAACAGAGAAAAGTATTGCTATATTGCAATATTGCAAAGTATTACAAGTGAGAAAGGGAGAGATATATCAGCAGAAGAGAAAATATTTGTAATAGACAAAAATTCTCCAAAGAAATACAGATACACTTACCTTCTACCTGACGAACGTTTAAAGGCTTGATGGTAATACATACTGTAGACCTTTGAGGTAAGTGCAACTTGTACTTGTGACTAACAATTTCACCATCTTCTTCTAAGTAGAAGCATCCTTTGGATTGTGCCCATTGCCATTCCTGGAAACCAAGCAAATATTAGATGTTGCCTTGATCTTTGATAAAGATAAAAGTGCCTTCTCTGAAATATATTAATTTGTAGTCAATTTTTGCAGAGCAGTTAGTAACATTGCTTCACTTGTGAAAATGCCTGAAAAACACACAGATTACCCCAATGCTCAGACAGTTGAAATGAAATTTGAATTGCCGTGAAGAATCAAACTGAACTCATTAAATTCTCTGAACTGTGTGATTTACCACTGAAAGGGTGGAATTTTGCTACATTAGTTCCATCAGGCCAATCAAGCAAAGAACATAATTGATTAGCTGAACAATGAGGAGTTATTTGCTCAGACAAATCACAAAACAAGTACTGGTCAAATTAAGTGGTTCTTCTTGACTTCTGTCAAAGCTATTGGAAAGACATAAACTGAAAACTACTGTATTTGTGAATAATATGGTTCCTAGAGAAGCCATGATTTTGCTGAGATGCTAAAACAGCTACATGCTTCAAATTTTTTAATGTTTTTTTAAAAAGCAAGTCCCAATTTGCAATTTCAGATATCATTCAAATGATATTTCTTTGGCAAAATAAAAATAAAGTCCTTGCAGACATATTGTATGCCTTGAGGGACAGAAGATGTTCTTGATTTGCCTTCCCTGGTCTGGATTAAGTCCATGATTTCCAGTCACTTTCCTAGCAATGGAAGATAATGTTTCTAAGCAGAGCGTAGCTAAAGGAATCTTCCAGTGTAATCTTAGCAGAAAGCTCTGTCCAGGTGGCTGTACCTATGCTTAGTGTTCAGTGTCACAGGTAAGCTAACACAGATTTGAGAAGAGAGCTTGTAAAAAATGGGGAAGGTGTGCATGCAACTCCCACTAAGAAGGCTGACTACTAACTCCATCCAAGGTGAAAGTGTCTTCATCAAAGTGCTACACTTCATTTCTCCTCTTAAAGAATCAGTTCTCATTACAACGCATTCACGCTCAGTTGATGATACTTGACAGTCAATGACCTAAAGGTGACAGGCAAGAACAGGACTTTGCTAGCGTATGTCCATCCGGGATGCCAAGTAACACACTTGTTAATACGTGTAACTGTGATCCTGAATTTAGATTTCTCCATTCCGAACTCTACATTTCTTAAGAATATAAATTACTCAGGGACTCATGGATTTAAGAGCCTTCAGTACTGTGCCACAGTTTTGCCACAGATTTCTGTGGCAACAGGATCAGCTCCTCTATACTAGACATTTCTCATTCAAACATTACCAAATTCATCTTCATTATACTTCTTTCTGCTTTAAGAACCTTTTATAAATAAATCAAAACAAAGAGAGAGATGTACTCTGAGAAAACTCACCACCTCTGTTGGCATAGAAAGACTGTAGAATCTAATACTATCTCTCACTTCATTTTCTGCCTCTGAATCACTCTTATAAGTTTCACCCAAATAGCACAAACTCAGCTATGAAAAGAATCTTCACACTAAAGGAATAAAAATATATCATCCTGAAAACATGAATGTGGATAAACACTGAGAATTCCAAATTTTACATAGCTGGAAACTATCTTCATCTCAAATTACTTATGGTTATGGTAAGACTACCATGTCCCATCCAAGATGTTGATCTAAAGGCAACAATTATTTTATCCTCAGTACCCCAATAGTTTTGGTAGCATAATGCATCATACCAATTTTAGATGTCAAATTCTGCTAATTATATTTGCATACAGCTGACAATATGGAGTACTTTTAAGTACAAATACTATATACTTTGCAACTCACCTTCTGCTGTTCTTTGGAGGTTTGGGATTTCTAAAGAAAATTAAGACTTTGCTAAGGAAGTTCTGAGAAACTTTAAAAGTAAACATACTTCCCCAGAGTACAGGCTATCAAAAAGACAAAGATCAATTAAGCTATCTAAAATAAAGTGGGACATCCAATCCCTGATGGAAACTAATATCCAAGTCCCTCCCCTCCCATAATCTTTTCCAGTTAAGATAACATGTTGGATCCAGGGCCTTCATGGAAACCTAACTTCACTGCCATGAGAGATGCAAAGGGAACAGAATGCTGTTGGAGGAACAACAACCACTAGCTACGTCTACACTGAGAAATAAAAGACAGCAAGAAGCAACACCTAGCTGTAAGCTCATTCCATGGCTCTGTTTCACATGACTACAACTAGCAGTCTTCAAAAAAATGTGTACGCAATTCAAAGGATTTTTCACTTCAGGCACCACTTTCAAAAAGGAATGTGGATGTAACTGCACTCGTTTTGGCTTCCTGTGACCTACACAGTCCACATCAACCCATCAGGTTTTATAACCTTGCACACTCCATGCCATGACCTACCCCACAGCTTGTAACATATATGTTACTGTAACAGCCACATTCTATTCCCCCCTTCTCACTATGGCAGTGGTCTTCAAGCCATCATCTTACAGACAGTCCATGGAGAATGGCTTTGTCCTGTTTGTTTACCTTCCATTTTTCTAGCTGTTATTTCAGATGAGAGACTACTGGTTTTGCAGTTTTGCATTCAGATAGACATCATTACAACAGGGACATCAAACAATCCCAGAAAGCAGAGAAAATAAAATATCTCAAGGAACAATGTGCAGATTAAGATGTGAGCAACAGTGAGCAAAAGTTTGACAATGCTTTATGAATCAAACACTAAACTGTTATTCTTGCAGGGAGCGTAAGGTGGTGCTATATTCTCTAAATTACCCATGTCAAATTACAAACAGGTTAAGTAAATATGGGAAGCTAAAAGATGATTTTCTGTTTTGATTTTAGTATGTTCCTTCAAAGCATAACAAAAGTTATCAAATAATAGCTAACACAGTGGGAAATGTTTGTATTAGAAACGTTAATCATAAAGAAATGTTAGGCACTACCTGTGGCTGCCAGTGATGGTCACTGCCCAAATAATGCATTCCACTGCTATTACAACTTAAGTTATTATTGAAATTGTCCACACACTCATGCATAATTCCAGATAAAAAGCAATGTTTGTGAGAGGAATTGTTCCTATGATTAAAGCAAAGAACTTCAGTTCAAGGCTTTGTCTTGTACAAACCTGTTCCATATGCCCAGAAAAAGTCTTGCTAGTTCAATTGCATGAGGCTACTTCACAGACATGAGTGGGAGCATATAACTGTTTCTTTCAGGAAAAAGACTTTTCTCAAGTATTTCTTTTGCCACCCACTGTGTATACAGCTTTTTCACTGACTTCAGTAGCACAGAATGCAAAGGTGAGACTCCCTAGCAGGGATAATTTAGCTACTCAGTGCAGAGGGAAGATTTTAGAACATGATACACAGCTTGCTTTCTTTTTTTGTTAATGTCTTTCAATCTTGACTAAAACCGACACAAAGAATACTTTGCAGAAGTTTAAGATCTCCATTAGCCATCTTTTAATAAATTGTGATTCAGCTACAGTTGAAGCCCAACAGGTCAGCATGTTGTTTATGCATGTCTGTAGTACTTCCGTAACTGTCTATTTTTTTCTCCCCAATTTTATTTATATGGCTTTGAACATGTCACAAAACTTCACTAACAAAAAGAAAACATATGGAAGAATGTACTATGAATATATTCCATGTTTTTTTAAGGGTTTTTAAAATTTAGACATTCACCATGTTTTGACTTCCACTGTTTTCTTCTGTCAGAGATGTAAAGTCAGCATTGGTCCAACTTCATGTTGGCAACATCTTCTTACTGTCCCCAAAAGACAGGTGAACTTCAGAAAAAAATATATTTCTGAATACAAGATAAATAAGAAGAATTTTGGGGTGCTAGATTCTGATCCACACCACAAATTAATCACTGTGTATTTATTAATTGATTTTGACAATTTGCATTGTGCCCTTAATAGTTATGGTTAAAAAAAATCAGTAGTTCTACTTATACCTTTTCATGTTTATTGATTTCAGTTTTTGTGTGATGCTAATCAGTAGTAATCGATACCTGCAGCTGCTTTTTTTCAGTGAGTTCTTACTAGCTTGCACAAAGAAAGAGGAATCCAATATTGGGAAACTGTGCAATGGTTTTATATACTACCCAACATGTTTGAACAAGGTGAAATTGCAGGTTAAATTGCATGGAGGTCCAGATACCTAAACAGACTGCAAAAAATTCCTTTGAGATTATGTTTTTAAATTTTAATATAGAACAAATGTCACTGTATAGCAATGTCGAAGATATAAAGGACTTCGGAGTTCAATAACAAATACAGAGTTGTTATTTGAAACAAAAATGTAACTCATGAGAACAATCAGTTCAGTTTTCTAGCAGCAGTTATACTATGTGGTCATAACCATTTTTTCCCTTTTATACAGGAGTCTCAAGGTGCACATTTTTAATGTATCCTAGCATTTTCCAGTTAATGTTTTATATTTCTACAGCTATTATTTCCTGTTGAAAGAAAACTAGTAAAGGTTCAGTCAAGAAAGGGAAAACAAAGGGAAAAGATCAATATTAACACTCTACAAATATTGACTTAGCAAAGTGACTTTGTTGTCTTTCTCCCACAGGAATTTATATTGAATGAGTGATTTATTTAAAAGAAAATACTGATAGAACATATTAGTCTAACTAAAAATCAATATTTTCAGGCTACAACATATATTTACAAAGTAATGCCCAACAAACTGAATATGCTCACAGATCTGTTATTTATTTCCAATTACCTTTCATATAAAGGTTTATGATACACAATCTTTCAGACTACTTAAGCATTTAAAGTTCTCACCAACCTAATAAATTATTAAATTTTAAATTTCTCAAAAAGTCATTAAATGTTTTATCCAACAGTGGTTTCATTTATAAAAACCACACTTTGTTCTATTAAACCTTCACACCTGAAAAATTATTTTCAATAACTAGATGTCAGCAAAACCAACAGTATATAAAAATGTTAATAACAATATGTATCAAGAAACCTCTCAGTAGTTTATAGCTGCCCTTGACAAACTATTAATAAAACATAAGCTAAAAATCAGAGAAAAACGGTTTCTTATTTAAAATGCAATAACATATGTGCCTAGAGGAAAACAGCATAATTTCAATAGGACTAGCTTACATGATACCTTCATTGTGTCTGGCTCAATTAGCTTTGTGTTTCTGTTGCTACTGGCACCCATGCTGATAGTGGTAGAAATGGATGCTTTGCAACTTTGAGCTGATGAGGGTCTTGAAGGAGTTCTACTATCACCTATAAACATAGATATTTTGTTACAATTACATTATTTCAACCCACTCCTAGTGCCATTTGTCATAAAGCCTTACATTTATAGGCATACAGAGAAAAACTGGATGACAAGAACTTCAATCAGATAAGCTGACTTCCCTTATAATTATATAACGTTTAATAATTCATTAGCCAAACATCTTTACTTCCCTGACTGTACATCCCAGGTGAATGGGCATATGAACAGCAGAGCCTGGGAACCAAATCTGCCTGAAGGACAAAATATTGTTACCACATGATTCTATTTACCTTGGAATCAAGGTAAACCTGTCCTACGTGGATAGGTTTAACCTGCTTCTAATTTAAAGTTATTTCTTTTCAGGACAATATAGTTTCCCTGCCAGACAGCACATCACTTATATGCACAGTTGCCCAACACAATTACTTCCAAGCCTTTATTTCCTGATTCCTCATGTCGGGGTAACTCTGCTCGTACAATTGTTGATCTAGCTACATAAACTCAGTGTTCATCACTGTTCTGTCATTTTTGCACCTCTTCAGTATTGCCTAGAATTGAAGCAACTTAAAGTAAACAACATGCACTACATGCAAATATTTCACACATGGTACCTTTGCAGTCTGTTAGCCTGCACTCTTTTTCCAGTCTGAGGAGGTTTTTAAGTATCTTTGTAACTTCAGGAAGAACATTAAACTCTTGTATTGATTGTGCTTTAGAAGTAGCCTCGATAATTGAAACAAACAGACTGCTGATTGATAAATATTTAAGGTTTCATCTCTGATCAAGGAAGGAAATAAATAACTTGCCTATGTTGCAACATCTGAGCATTCACTTTGTCTCTCCCCTCTGGACTGTGTCACATGAGAGTCAACAAAATTCACCCTTAAGAATTTGAGAGCTTCAGAACATAGATGCAGCCAATGTCCATTTGAACATGGAGATCAGATATTTTACTGAGACATTTATGCCCTTGCCACAGTAAAAATGAATATTAGTCAGTAACATCCTCACTAATCTGAGAAAAATTAAACAAATACTCAACTGTTCATTGACCCAGAGCATGATCTCCAACAGAATGAAAACTCCCAATATGGAATACAAATACCTTTTGTTGGTGCTAGTTTGTGATCAGTTTTCCTCGAGATTCTTGGTGATGGTTTTGACACTGGCAGTGTGATCCCTTCAGAGGACAATTCAGCTTGATTTCCAAACTGCTGTTGCCTCAGTCGACAATCAACTTCCAGTTTCTCTCGTGCAGTCTTGCAGCACTGCTCACTGGTTGTCATGTATAAGTCACAAAACTTTAGAGAAAGAGAAGTAATCAGTTAAGTGAAACATTCTTTCTCACAGTTTTAAGGATTAAAATGTAACATTAACAAGCAAAGGACAGGTCAATAGATAGAACCATGGAATCCTACAATGGTTTGGGTTGGAAGGGACCTTAAAGATCATCTAGATCCAACCCCCCTGCCATGGGCAGGGACACCTTCCACTAGATGAGGTCGCTCAAAGCCCCATCCAACCTGGCCTTGAACACTTCCAGGGAGGGGGCATCCACAACTTCTCTGGGCAACCTGTTCCAGTGCCTCACAACCCTCACAGAAAAGAATTTTTTCCTAATATCCAGTCTAAATCTACCCTCTTTCAGTTTAAAACCGTTACCCCTCATCTTATCACTACAGTCCCTGATAAAGAGTCCCTCCCCATCTCTCCTGCAGACCCCCTTTAAGTACTGGAAGGCTGCTATAAGATCTCCGCAGAGAGATGTAATACATTTTCTGTTAAAGCACAATATTAATTTTCATTTTCATGAATCAGAGCAACCACTCAAGTGACACAGTAAAATGGAGTCATGATTCAACAAGGAGGTCCAAATATTGAATGAAAATTAAGTGCGACTTTCAACCCAAGAGGTGATTTATATTTCTTTCTAGATATTTGAAGACTGATTTTTTTTTTTTAATATAGGATTTTTAATAGGGGGTTGGTTTTCTTCTATGAAACTATATTTATGCACAAATCTTTTGGACTGTTTATTCAATTCAAAACTTAGACATGATGTCAGAAAAACTGATAAGGTGCTGCATCTTGAAAATTAGATGTTCACATGTACAATAATGTCCCACACACAAGAAATTACGAAATGTCACAGACATAGCAATTCTCACTGATTAGCCAAGTTTGCTGCCAATGGTCACCTTTAACCTGCCATTCCTTTAACTCTTACCTTCACGCATGCTGTTAGGTTTTGTGCTTACTATTAGGCTCTGTCTAAAACATTAAGTTCACTTGCAGCAAGTGACCTTTTCAAGGATAATAGCCAGATAAAGTGAGTGAAACAGAAATACATACCTGCCCGTGTTTCAGTACGTAGGCAGTTGGGGGGGTGGGGGGGTGGGACTGGGGTAAGGTCATCAATGGACCCACACATGGAGGTGGTATGTACTGAGTTTGATAATGCTAATACTATCAATAACATCGAGTCAATAACACAAGAACAAATAATATCACTCTGTTTGCCATACCTTGTTGTAGTCAAGTTTGCCACTGCAGTTAAAATCAGCTTGTTTAATAATGGCACTCACTTCATCCCGAGTCATTTTTTCGCCTCTCTGCAATAAAAAACTCAGTTTGGGTTTCTCATCAAGAATGCTGTTCACCTACAGTGCACATTTAATAAAAACACAAAGATCCTTTTAATATCCTTTCAGGGAATCTTATCTTGCAATAGATTTAAATGGATTTTGACTTGAATCATCAAAATAGAGGTCAACATCATAAAAAATTATGTCCCTACAATGCTACTAAATACTGAACAGATCAATTACATCAGTTTATGCAATTCTGTGGTGTCTTCTGGAAAACCACTGTGAATGACACCTACATCATTTTCAGAAAATATTCCATAACCTGGGCAACCCCAGCTCTCAGTCATTCTTACTTATATTGTAGCACACTAACAACCAAGAGTTAACTTCATAATGGTTAGTTTCACTTATTTACTTGAGCTATCCTGTTATACCAGTTTACACCTGCAATTTAGTTCACTAGAAGAGTTATTCCAGGCATGAATTTGCCTTGCACCTGTCTCTACTTGGAATCATTAGTGTGAAGCCAGAGCAATTTCCCTCCTTTTGGAACCAAGTCTGAATTGCATGTCAGAACACCATCTGGAGTGCCCCACTTGCAATGTGGACACAAGGTACATCTCTCAGGAAGAAAGCATGTCTTCCACAAGGTCCTCCAGAAGTTTCCTCTACACAGATGCACAGGGCTGTTAGCAATGACACAGCAATATGCAATTGCTGTACAGAAATCTACTTCATACTTTTCAGCTATAGGTGCATGGTGTAAAACTTGGGACTGAAAACTAACATGAACTTCATTGTTGGTAAACATGTGATGTGGACATATGATCCCAGAGCCATAGTGGATTGCAATAAATCAAATCCTGATCCTCTGCTCTTTGAACAGCACCAGTTGCTACTGCAGGCATATCTAGTAAGTTCTTCAGTCTGCGTCTATATAAAGAAATGCCCTGACTTTATATAACAATACAGAGTTTGTAGCCCTTCATGGCATAACTACGGTAGCACTCAACATCTGTTACTTCTATCTTTTATTATATATAGAATATTTCCTTACCATTGCAACTATATCTTTTTGTTCATACAGAATGAGGATTGAAGGTTCTGCCACAATGTTTGAAGTATACAAATATATTTGTTGTGGTTGACCCAATAAAACAAACTTAGTATGTAAATTGTTTGATCCTTCTGTCCCAGTTTGCTCTCCTTTACATTTCCTTGAAATTGTTTTAGTCTCACTTTTGAGAACTCTACTAGAATTCTACCAGTCTGGTTTTAATTGCTGCTGCTCCCTAGTGTTTGTGCTGTGCAAGACGATTGGCTTTTACAATGAAGGCGGGGGGGGGGGGGTGGTTGGCTGCACAGAGCAAAAAAACTGACAGAACAGAGAAAGAAAATAATTGTAATCATCTGTGATGTACATCAATTAGCTTAAAGTCAGAGCATCAGCTCTACACCAACTTGGAAGACCATTCTGCTTCTGAACATACATAGACAACAACTTGTGAGGGGAGAACAGCAAAGGTATATCATTAATTCTCTTGGTAAAAGTTCAAAACCCCAAAGGGCTGCAGAGAGGCTCTGTAGAGAATAGAGGGATTTGCACTAAATGAACCAAGGGAGAGACATGTGCTTCCCCTTCTGTTGCTCCACTGCTGTATTGATAGAGTTTCAACAAAGCATTCTGTGAAAATATGAGAAATATTTTTTCTGCCAGCTTCCACCTTCAAGGCACAATTGCTGAAAGGAACAGACAGGTTAGCAACCGCAAGACTGTAAGGGGAAAAACTGAAAGAAAGATCAGATAACCACAGACAATTAGACATAAATTAAAAAAAAAAACAAAAACAAAAACATGAATCAGTTATTGATTCTTTTGGTCAGGAATATGTGTTTACACATTCAGAATAGTTTTCCTGTTTAATTTCCAAAATCTCTACTAATGGTTAAAGATGGATAATTAAGTTTCTACTGATACTTACTGTTGTAAGAATTTTATAAAGTTCATCATGTAAAATATATCCAGTATTATCTGTGTCTATTTTTCCAAATGCTTCGAGCAGTTCAGTTTTTGTAGCTGGTTTTTCTTTTTTTAAAATAGTACAAAAATCATCGAAATTCAGTGTAGTTGTTTGTGAAGTCCAATATTTATTAACTGTCTTCTGACATGGATTTCTTCCAGCCTGTTGAAGTACTGAACAATAAAACATAATATTAACGATACGTTCCAGCTGCCAGCGAAGGAGTTTTTTCAAAACATCCTTTAATCACTTTCCATGTTCAGACTTTTTTTTTTAAGCCAAATCAATCCAAGGGAAAAGCAGGTCTAAAGGACAGTTTTGCTTATAGTCTTAATCCTGTACTCTACTGATACAGACTGACTGTGACCTTCCATGGCCTTGAATTCTGTGGTTTGTACCAGAGAGGTTCAAGCAGCCTGGGGGGCAGATGAGCTCACTCACATATTCTTTTGAAAGAAGTCATCAAAGAGGCACTGCCTGGCATCCTAGATCATCCCTTGCGAACTATGATCCAGCACAGACATGAATATGCCACACTGCTGCGAATCACACCCACTTTCTTCTACAGAAAAAGGAAGAAACCAGAGAGCAGCCTGTGACTTTTTACAACATAACAATATCACAGGAATTATTTTGCTTAAAGGCTCCGATCTGCAGCTTCCACTTACTCATATGCACTGCTCTACTAAACTCAATGGGATGTCTTCCTTAAGGAAAGTTAATGGGTTCAAACTATTAAATAAGCAAAATATCCATGAATTCAAAGACAGTCTCCTCGAAAGACAGGTGTAAAATTCAGCCCAGTGTCTACGTCCCCTGCCTTAATATCAAGAAACTCTTATTTGTAAGCTTGCACATCATTAGATCCTGTTTCTACTGAGATCCACGTAAGTCTTTCCACTTTGCCAAGAGCTGAGATCTAGTGTAGAATTTATCTTAAACAATATTTTATGTCACATCTATACATTTGAACTTATCAATTCAAATTACGCAACATGAATTTCAGATGTAAAGGAAAAATGATACCAACAGACATACATTAAGGCCAACAGCCAATACCATGCATGCAATCAGTCCCGCTGCTGCTACACCTGGCATTCTTCAAAATGAATTTGCTGGATCTAGTTAGCCTCTTAAAAGCCTTTACTGAAAACATCCTTTCATCAGTTTCCAGGGCGAAGAAGGTATTACATTAAACTGAAATTAAATTAAAATGCACAGTCTATCTGAAACTGGAGGGATGTTTTTATATCTTCCCATATAATCAAGTTTTTTTTAGGGAAACACAAGAGATCCTTCATCTCTACCTAGGCTGGCAGCTTGATTTTTAGCCAGCTGACCAATGACCAAGTCTATACTGGCTGAGAGCAGTTCAGTAGCATCTGTGAAATGAGGTGGTGGCATCGTTACAATTCTCAGTAGGCAACTGTGTCACCATAAAAACAAACAAACAAAAACAGACACCTTTGTTGCTAATCTCCAGTTGAATGCCAAGGACTAAATAAAGATTTGTGCCCTGTCACCTCTACAAGCAGAGTCAGAAGAATACAGCAAAGCTTACATCTTTATCCATGCAAGGCTTGGGCACATAGCAATTGTTGAAGGATTTCAATGTCAAGGTCAGCCAAAGAAGGGCAGTTACTCTGTGTGTTTGTTCACATGGATAGCCCAGTTCCCTGGAATGTCATTATAGCACAGTATTCACTCACATTTAACAGAGTATCCTTCAAATATGCGACAATTTTGTATTTTTATATATCCAGGGAAATCAGCACTTGCCATACCCTACATGCCTCCCAAGTTTGTATTTTTGAAAGTTCAATTAGACTGCACCTTTTATTTATACTTCATTCCAGACTGATTCTGCTAAATACCTTAAGTAATATTACAACACAGCTACTATCCATGAATAAGTAAAACTCCTACAAATAAAATTTTGCAGGGCCAATCTCTAAGTGAATATTTTACAGTTGAGAATATTAGCCAAAGATCATGCAGCAAGAGATGCTTAAACATTGGCACCACTCATTTGATAAATGCCAGAATCTACTTAAGATGCAGTATAAATCTATAATAACTCTCAATGCTAACAAATTTTAAAAGAAGTTCTTAAATATCTCTGAAAAGACTGGGAGCCTGAGCAACTAATTGCCCTTTCCAAGCTGACCTTGAAACCAAAATGCCCAAACACTTGCTATGTCGCAAAGTGGCATATGGATAGAGATGAAAGCCAAAGCATATATAAAAGAGATTACATCTGTTCACACCACTCCTATCTTAAAATCCAGATTATCCAAAACTATCATTAGGATGTTATAAAGGCACTTTTATTACAGCTAAGAAAGCCTGGATAACACTAAGTCACATGCTGAAAGAATGTGCTTGCTAATGGGTAGAATTTCATGTACTGGTATAGGGAAAGAAGCTACAAACAATCAGTGCAACAGAGAAGTACACTCAGCTTTTATAGTGGTGGTTTCCACGTGAGACCTCACATATTTTAGGCATGGGCAATGCAGCCATTAGTGAGAAACATTTCCTCACGTATGAAAAAAAATACAGTCACTAGAATTAAAAATAAATTATTTGATAGCTTAGCATGTTTTTGCCTTCAGCCGTTGCATGGTTTGTTTTTTTTTATTACGAACAACCGCAATGCCATAACACACATACCTTTTACTGGCATCATAATCTATGACGACGACTCAAGAAAACAACCTGTACTACCACCAATCCCAAGTGTATTCTGAGCTGTACCCCAAAACCACAAAATAAAAATTATTTTTTTTAATGATACATTTTGGTTCTCTTTATCTAACTGAAAGTTTATGTTCTCATGTTTTCTTTGTCAACCATGTGAGCTGGAAACATTTTTTCCAATAAGGCAAGCTAAGATTTTCACATCACAAAACTCCAGGTAGAAAACGGGACTGAAAGACACTTTCATGAGTTTCCTAACACAAGCCCACGCTATTATATACAACCATGACTAAATTTCTTCACGAAAGGACAAAAATGCTCTAAGAAAGATAAAAACAAAACAAGAAACAAAAACCCCAAACATGGTAAGACATAGTACACAATCCTACAACTCCAAGAGAGAGCAAAGTTGGTATTATATTTGCTTGAGAAATTTTATCTGGGATAGTGAAACCTATTTCACAACTGAAACAGGTTATTACTCAGTCTTATCTTACTTTGTCACTAAGATATATTATAAAGAAAACAATTTCCAATACACAGCCCTAACTATCATTTTTGAGGTAAACTTTTGTAACCTTCCTAATAATTCCACACAAGGCACTTTGAAATTCCATAGGTTTTCAAAACAAATGTTGTTAAGCTCCACACCTTTCAGTATCTGCTAACACCTTTATTTAGTACAGGTGAAGCATTCAGAGATATTTTTTTCCTATTGTACTGCTGACAGCAATACCACTTATACACAAATATAATATGGATGAAAAAATGAAAACTTCATTTCAGTCTATGGGAACATTATCATTCAGTGGGAGTTTAAATAAAATAAGAGTAAGAATTCTTATGAAACACCAGTGTCTGAAACAGTCCATTTGATCACATAAAGTTGGTAGAGGAAAGGCAATATTTTCACATATTACTCAAAGTGGCTTATAACTGATCTGTGAGACTATCTTTAGGGGTAAATTACCATATCCATGCACCCAGTAACAACCTGTCATATAAGTCTGCAAATCTCTATGCCAATTAATGCCAGTTATCATGGCAATTTTCTGTGCCAGGGCAATTGCCCACTATAAGCTGAACTGAGACCAACTCAATCATCTGTCAGGGATAGGCAAAAATTTATTGCAGAAACGTCGTAATCAAAAAGCAGGACCTAGGCCCACCTCAAGTAAGCAACAATGCTACCATCAAATTTGGTGTTGTTAAACAACTCACTTAGGTCCCCTGTAAGCTGTCACCCAATATTGACTTTTGCCCATTCATACTGGTGATTTACAGATGAAAAGCTCTGTACACTATTCCCACTTCCACAAGTCATCCAACACGTAGTAACAAAGACTAAGGATTTGAGGAAAATGAAAAACTTTGAGGAATGGTAGTCTCTATAAACTTTGAAAAATCACTATGTGACATAATTTATAACAGGTAAATGATGACTATATCTTCAAAGATACAGCCATCTGAACCCTACCTAAAACTACTGTAACTTCCTTAAAACAGTTACTGAGTTTATGTATTAGAATATTCTCACTACTGAATTGCTGACTGCTGTTTGTAAACTACCCACTGTAATCATCACACACAACAGCTAGGGGGGAAAAAATACATAATCGTTACCTAAACTGAGTTGTTCTTTTGATTTAATATTTTCTAAACTGCTTTTGAAAACAGTTAGATAAGCTGCTCGGCAGTTCATATAAAAGATCGCTTCTTCTGCATGCTGGGACTTCTTTCCTTGGGAACTTTCCAAGCGCATGACTTTCTGAACGGAGGGGGATGCGTTATTCTCAGGACTGCTGGCCATTCTGTGAAGAATACAATTACAGTTAGAATTTGTTACTGTCTTGCCTGTTTAATAACACCTCTGCTTTGTCCTCTGAAACACAGACTAGCACAAATTAATCCTAACATCTGGGTCATATGTCTTCCATTCTCAAAATCTCAGTTGGGAAATACTTATCTACGCTTGTAGGTAAGCACCATGAGATCCACAAACAAAGTTTCATTTTATTGTATTTTATTTTAATTTCAGACCATTTGATATGACAATGGTTATATAATCATGTTATTTGAAAGCATAAAAACAAATTTTCAAGTTATCTGTGATACAAACCGTTGCTATCCATGTTTAGAAAGAAACCGCTAGGACTTGTCCTTACTACACATTTCCACTAGAATTTCTACTCTTGCCACACTAGCTAAATTCTCCTAATGACAGAAACAATGGGACAATTTGTACAGAAGCGCACTCGTTGGCTCTGATGAGTTTCCTACCACTGTCTATGCCTAGCATGATTTGTCCAAATGGTAAATTAACGAACATATGATACCTACCACTGTTTTGCTGCCAGTGCCACTCTCATTGTTGCTACAGCTCACCAGCAGTAGCAAACGTGGAGTTTTTTTAGGAAAAAATGCCAATTTAAACATGGCCACAGGTGTGAGAGGCACAGAATTATTTAAAAGACTTTTTCACCAAACAACAATAACAAAGTAAATATTATCAAGAATGGATGCAGCACTTCTGTCATTGGAGAGAGCTCTGTGGCTGCATGATCACGACTGGCTCATATCATGTTGGATTCTCTATTATATTTCTTGGTGTCAACAGCAGAGTAAAAGCCCCCTTTGTCCTCCAGTGAAAACTACATGTGAGCATGTCTATATTGAACTGCATATTTGTCAGGATTTCCTCCCTCACTCAAAAACTGACTTTTATATTTCCAAGACTGATTTAGCTGGAAAACTGGGCAGAGACACTGTGTAATGTCATAAACACCATATAACACTCAGTGTTAAAAAACGGATATAATCATTATTAAATTGATTACATGCTTTTTTTCTGGTGCCAACCCATACCAGAATGGGCTTTTGTTTTCTGTTTTTACAGTTATAACTCAATGAAACATACTAATTTGCTAATAGCAAAATTGGTCAAAATTGTAACCCTTAATCCTTCAAGTATGCGAAGTTAAGCACACAATTCTACTTTTAAGAGTTATCTAAATATAATTAATAAACAAGCATGAAGCTAAGATTGTGCGTAAAACTTGGTGCAACTTAGGCCTTTTAAGTATGAGAACACTACCCATGTAATTATAAATGAATGGAAAAAAAGAATACAAAATGCATTTTTTCTAAATTGCTAAAACGATTCAAAGCAGTAACTAATGCTGTTTGCTCACCAGCGGCCAGCAAACTTTAACAGCAGCTTTCTGCTTTTACCAAGGGTGATTAGGGTTTTTAGAAGGCCATCACAGAGGGACACTAAATCGTGTTGTACTGTTGGTCTAACAGCCTCTCATATTATTTTACCCAATGTTGACTTCAGAAAATATATTCTAGTATAATAAATGGAATATCTCAAGTTCAGCAACAAGACAACGACATCATAGGGTCCCCTTCAGGACTCATTGGATTTTTACTCAGGAGGCCTAAATCACTCGCACCTTGTTGAGTTATATAGGTCTTTTACACTTGGGAAAGAAAGATAATAATCGCTTATCATGGATGAAGTACCCTATTTATAATACACAGACCGCCTGCCTGACACTTTAATATTACACTGGCATTAGAAGGACCCCATAGGGACACTGTGATACAGTCTGGTTACTGCAAACGGGTGTCACTATAATTAAGCACCAGTGTTACACACACAAAATGGAAGTGGGTTAAAGTCAAGGAGGAAAAGAAGAATAAATGTTAATTTTCCAGTAACTAGTTTATAAAATGTGAACTCTCATTTATACTCCTTAGACTTCCCATTACCAAGATATTTCTTACGTGGGCCACAGTTCTGCCGAGAGGTGCTGCCAATACATTGCTCAGAAATCCAGTGAGCAATAGCTTAGTGGCAGCACTGCCAGCAGCCCCATGGCTCAGGTTGTTAAATTTTTACCGGACAAATGACACTTTAGACAAAATAGACAGAAGGGAGCAATCCGGCCTTGGCTGAAGTGGGAGGACAACACAGCCTAACGACTGCTTTCAATTTTAGTTGCTATGATTCTAACAAATAAAAACCATCTTCCAACCAGGAATTAAGTCGTACCCTTCCTGGCAATACCGACCTTTCTCGTCGCGGGTCCGAGACCGAGGTTCACCTCCATTCACAGCAAACACACCGGCGGGGAAACTTCCCGCTGTTTCTTCTTAAGCTTCCGAGCCCAGGCCTCGCTCACCTGAAACGAGGAAACTCTTTTACCACATGAGCCTCACTCCATTGCGCTCCGGTGGGCGCAGGGGTCTTCTTGGGCAAAAATTCACCACCCACCCTCCCATAAAAGACGTTAACAATCCCCTTCCCCCAGCCCCTCAGAGAGGAAGCAACTCTCCCGCCCTGCCCGGCGTCCCCAGCAGCCCTGAGGGACCGGGTTTCGCCACCCACCACCTCCCGCCCAAACCTTCCCCGGGCCCGGCTCCTACCGTTGCGCAGCACCCAGCTCAGCAGACAAACCGACCCCTCTCCTCCCCTCAGGCCTGCCGGGACCGGCCTCGTCCCGCCCTGCCGGGGCCGCCTACCCGCCCTCTCAGCACCGTTTCCAGCCGGCGGCTTTTGGCCGGTGCACGGCGGCGGGAGATCTACAAAGGCGGCGGCGGGAACGGCTGCGGGCGTCCGCGATGTCGTAGGTATCGGGCGGCGGAGCGGAGAAAGTCGGTTCTAGGAGCCGCTTCTCGGCAGCGGGGCAGCCCCTGAGGGCGCGGAGGGGAGCGGGGCGGGCGGCCGGCCGAGGGAGCGAGGGCCCGTTGTGGGAACGCCGTGAGGCGGAGCGGTTCTCCTCGGTGGCCTGCGGGCTCCCTATACGGCGGCGAGGTTTTTTCCCTGAGGAGAAATGGGCTCCTCGGGTGATCCCGGAGAGGGGAGGAGCACGCCGTTAGCGTGGGGAAGGGCGGGTTTTGTTTCTAGTTCTGGCTTCCCGTTGTTGGATGCGAGCGGGAAACGTTTAAGATGGTGGCTCCTTGGGGCAGAGCCTTCGTCCTGAGGGATGCCGGGCGGGCGATGCCCACTGGCATGGGTAGTACTTTTTGTATGTTATGTGGCTGTTCCCGGCTTCCATGGTTGCCTCACGCCCCACGGATAAAGCCTTGCGAGGCTGCGTGGTGGGAGGTGGAAGAGGGAGAGGAGCCATGTCACGGGTGGGTTGTGCGGAGTTTGGCACCTGGGTTTAGTGCTGCTGTGGGAAGGTGTTGCAGGCCTGTGGCGGTAAGGTCCATTTTCCATCAGGCTGTGTCTCTTCGTATTGCTCCAGTGGGAATAAATCCTCTTCATGTTCTATTCTTTGCAATTTATTGAGCAGTAGTCATGTCAGTCTGATGCTATTCTTGCGTGTATTTGCTAATTGCGGGCTTCTGAAGAACTGTAAAGAAAACGTGGAGGATGTTGCTAACTTCAGCAGTAAGGTGCAGCCATAAGACTTATGCTGCCTAAATATAAGCTTGGGATACTGTCCCAGTTTACGGCTTCTTATGCGATTTCAAAGATAACTTGTGTTAGAGCTACCATAGGTTCCAACTTCTGCCAGTCTTTCTCCTGACCACTGGTTGAAGTAATCATGCCAGACAGTAGTAATACAAAGGAAACATCAGTCCACAAGCTTTGATTTTTTTTTTTTTGGTGTTTAAGGCTGTTTCTCACTGGTTGCACACGGAGTTTAACTACCATGCAAGCTGAACATAGAAAATGATCATGTATTCTTTCTGCTTTTCCAATTAATAAGACATTTTTGCTACCAGGTTTTGAAGATGAAGCGATATGTAAATAGCATAGAGGTGTTTTCTTTTTTCCCCCAGTGAAAGCAGAAACCTAAGAGGAAGCTAACTGAAATGGCTTCAGAATGCACTACAATACTCTCTACGGTATTTTTAATGAAATAATATAATCAAGTCCCTGATTCTGTATGTTCATTTTTGTGCATTAAATCTGTACGTGACTGTTACCATTGCATTCATTCATAAATGAATAGTGAAGTAAAGTTTAAGTGTATGTGGAATTAAAAACAATATAAAACCCCCATTTCTTTATTGAAAGTTAAATTGCATACCCAGACTTTCACTGTTAAGCCAAGAAGTGGTTTCATCCAAGCACTATTCATGTGAGTAAAGGTCTCCCAGTATTAACAAGGAACTGACAACATGACCTGGAATGATAGATGAACAATATGCTATAGAAGTAATATGTAGTTCTTTAACCTGATAAATATTATGGGCAAAATAATCATTGCAGGTTATACAGCTAGCTATAAACGTGTGCCACCATACTCTGCATAGCTAAGAAAATAAATTAAGCCCTCTCAGGGAATTTTGAACCAATTCAAGGGTAGGAAACTCAGGTAAATAAGTTATTATGTACTGTCATCACATATGCCACATTCTTCTATCGCCTTTTCTTGTTTACACTCTGACATTTGATTCTGCTCCATAGCCACAGCAAGGCTTTTCCAGCCTAAACCAAACTAAAGCTTGTGCACTTCTTCCATGGTGTTTCCTAAAATACTTTAGGAATTTTGTTTGCACCTAGATGCACGTATTGGTTTTTCTCCATGCTCATCTTTTGAAAGATCTGAGAGAAGACACTTTGGCCAACTGGGTCTGCACATTAGATGTCTGGATGAATTTTGTTTCAGTGGCCCTAGCCAGGGACTGTGTGTAGACTAAGAGCACAAATTTTAACTTATTTTGAGTGAATCACAGTTGCCAGAGATTTACTTTCTCATATTGTGGCATGGGAAAGACAATCACTAAAAACAACTCCACAAGCACACCAGGTTGCTGGGTAGGATGGATTGGGAAAAGTGAAGCAAAGTTGAGCTCCTGAAGCCAAAATTGTATCCATGCAGCTCCTTCCAACGTTGAAGTGCTTGCCTGGAATGAGGCTGCCTCTTCACTGCAGTAGCTCAGGGTGTTTGCAGGGGGTTTGCAGGCCAGTAGAGAGAAATTTGGGCTGTCTGCAGCTCTGTTGCTGTACACAGTACTTGACAGGCTTTAAAGAACATAGTCTTGACCAGTCCACAATTTTCTCTCTAAGAAATTTTCTAATTGTTTATGATTCAGTGGGATTTTCATGTAGTTTCTTATTTATCTTCATCCTACAGCTATGTTGAGTCCAGATTCTGCTTTACTTTGGCTTCCAGCTTCTTTTGAAGTCCATCATAAAAACTTCCATCATAACATGCCTTAGTATAACATGCAAATGCATTGGCCCCTAGAGCATCCTTTCAGAGTAGATGTATTAATAAATATAATGTTTCTTTGCTGCCACTGGGGTGGAAGATGTAATGGAGTCTTCATTCCTTAAGCAATATGGGTTTCTATTTAAAAAAGAAATACATTGTAAAGAATTCCATCAAACTGTTACAGCTTTGACTGCCCCTTGGCAAGAAGTTCACACGCTTTTTTAATTTAAATGTTACCTGTTTACTTGGCTTTTTTAAGATAGGATACTTCTCTTCCCCTTTTTGTAAAAGAGATAGTTGTAAAACAGTACTCATATAAGACTGTTGCCTGAGATATATTTTAAAGAGGTGTTTTCGTTCTATTTTTCCAATACTTTAATTTACAGTTTTGGAATAGTAACAAAAATTTTAAAAGGGTATGTTTGGAATGTGGTCATCTTAATTGCTTACAAGTCAAAACACTCTTTTCCAAGATGAAAACTGTGAACTAAATTCTTGAAATATGATGTATTTTCTAAATCTTGTTTAATTTGATATAACATTTATGTTTCTTGGGGACTGTTCTTATAAAATGATTTTAATTTTTTTTCCTCATTTTTTTTATATAATGCTTTAAACTATTGTTAAGATTTAGGAATGTGCTTTAAAAGTTTCAATTGTCTGTGGGAAAAATAGTCTTAATTTATGTTGACCTTTCTTTCCTTTGAGCATTTAGTCTGCATTCAATAAAATTTTGATGACTGCTCTTTAGAAGACAGCTGTACGATATAAAGTATTATAAATATTCAGCTTTCCTCTTCTAGTGTTGCCATTAACAGCTGGGCATCCAGTTCAGCAGAGCAGATTTTTCAGAGAGAGCTTGGCATGTTCCTGAATCAGTATAGTGAAGAAGACTAGAAAATAGTTTCTTATGGTTTGGGGACCTGTAAAGACATAGAGCATCTGTTCCCCAGTTAAGTCATAGTCTGGTAGCACTGAATCATGTTAAGAGCTAAAATGATGGGAAGAACTACTTTTTTCACCTTGGCTGTACCTGTGTTTTAAATGCCTAATACATTATTTCTACTAATGGCTAAATAATTTCAACCCTTGCTCAGAAGGTATGTAAATGATAATGCTTTTGCATTTTTTCAGTGTTTATGGTCTTTGAGAAAGAGACAAATATACAGTGCAATTTCACTTCAGTGTCTTGATTTTTATCTCTAGTATAAAATGGAGAATTGGATTTTCTTATGCAAACACTTTGTCCTTCTAAATAAGCAACGTTTTTGTTATACAGTATTTTAATCAGTTAATGTATTTGCTTTGGATGAGATTAGTTTTCTTGCGTAGTGTAAAAAATGTGAAACAAGAGAAAGGAAAATGTCTCTAAAATTACAGGTTATAGACCTTACTACCAGAAATCTTTGTGTCTAATGACCATGAAACTTGTCCATATTTTTCTCTTGCAGAGTTAAGAGAGCATTAAAGTTGGACACTGTTAAAAAAGATAACGTAAGTGTTTTTTGGTGTATGGAATCATCTGGGCTGTATATATATGTATGTGTATATATATCTGTATATGCACACATATGTGTATATAAACATATTTCATTAGAGTTGTATTTATATTGTTACAGATTGGATGTTGTCTAGAAAAATCTTAACGAGGCAAAAAATTACTGCTGAAAGTATTAGTAAAAAATTTATTGTATTCCATTTGTCATAGAACTGCCTGGCTTTAAGTAATGTACATCTGCATGAATCACTTGAAAATAATAGAGAAATATGCATATTTTAATTGCCATCACTATTTACCCAAGAGCTGAATGAGTTAAGATCCTTGGTGAAATCATTTATTAGAAATTAGCTCCATTATCCTGGAAGCAAATGTTCTGCCATGTAATTGTACATGTAACAATATGGAATTATGATAATGCTATAATCTGCATATTATAAACTGCAAAATTGAAATGAAAACATTAAAGGCATTTTCATGTCAAGGATATAATTACCTCCCTCAGCTAATCTGGCATAATGAAACAATAAAGTACTAACACTGCAATAAATTTCACCACAGTTATCACAATAAAAATAAAATTGTACTGTTGCTATTATTTTTTGTAAATGCAGCTATAGTATACTCCCAGTACCAGCATGTCATGACATATGTCAGTTTATTATCTGCTCCTACCAACAGTGGGTGTTGCTGCAGACATTAATACAGAGGAGCTTGTGAGGACGGCAGTGTTTAAAAGAAGGAAAATTTTGGAAAAGTACATACAGAGAAATAGCTGGTCAGCAAACAAGCTCCCAATAAATCTCCATGTCTGTGTCATTTTGAAGAGATTTGTTTACATGCAGCACATACTTGGAGGTCTCACTGGTATTTAGCAAGATAGAAATTTGCAATTTTAAAAATTTTCTAGATACTTTTTTTTCTTAATTTAAACAAAGGTGGCAAAATACCGCAGTGGCACTAAAAAAAATCATTAGCAATTTAATTAGCAGCTTAGTGTACCATTACCCAACTTGTTCTGCTCAGAATGCAGCTGTGACTGTAATTTTGCATCTGTTTCTTGGGCTGTAGTAACGTTTTTGTAGATGAGTGGTCCAGCTGAAATTACATGGAATCCTTTTTCTGTCTTAGAGCTATTCCTTCCCTGCCCCCTCCCCATAAGATAAAAAGAAAGAGTTACTTGATGGTTACCTGCGTGCAGGTTCTTGTGCAGCAAAAAGCTTAACAAAAGCCCATGTGAATGATAAAAACTTTTACTGGAATATCAGTAATGTAAGTTTACACTATGATTTTTAGGTCATATGGTGCCTCTAACAGATAGATACATGTCAAAGATTTAAAGTGTACCATAATTAAATAACATTATAGAAGGTAGGAAGGAATGTAAGGTAATAAATACACATGGTTTGCATGAAGTATCTGTTTTAGCTCTGCTGCATCCATTGCTGTTTTCTACAATTTCTTTCCTGTTATTCAGGATGCCCTCGTTCCACCTGCTGGTCAGACTACCCAAAGCGTGCCTGAACTAACCAGATCAGAAATAAATATTTTTAGATTTTGTAATGTTAGTATGGTATAATTTAAAAATTGTGTAACTGGACTAAGACTCTTCTTCCTGGAAGAGAAATTGTTACTGCCAAATACTGTCTTTTGAAGTACTACAGTAACTTTTTTTAGGTAGCTGCTCAAAGGAGTCTCAGCTCATATCCAGAAATATGGTGGTTGAGCAGACTGCTGCTGAAGCAGGAAAAATATCCTGAAAGCATAAGCAGATTGAAGACTCACCCTGTTACAAAAGAGATTTGATGACATTTAAATGCCTAAAGTGGCATTGCTACTTTACAGTAATTAATATTTCATTTGAAGATGATTTAAAACATTTCTTTAACCTGCTTGAATGTGGCAAAATATTAGTGACAACAGACCGAAGATTTCCACCAGGTATTGTTTAAATACAGATAGACTGCAAAAAGAGTATATATGGCTGATGCGAAATTATTTAGGGGTATTCAAGACTAAAGCAAGACAGAGTAACATCCAGGAGCTATAAGAAAAGTAGGTAAGAGGGCAGCAAATTAAATCTTTTGAAATACCATGTAAGTCATATTACTGATGAACAATACTAACACTGTTAGGTTCTAAATTAAGGGTTAGCACTCAAGGCAGAGTAGGAGAAGAAAAACATCAAAACTGCAGCTTTTTGTAGAAGTACAGTAAGATACATCAGAAATAGAATAGCAAGTAGCACTGGAAGTATAATGCCATTGCATAAATCAGTATTTTGTCTTCACCTGAATTAGAATTGAAGGTACTGTCACTCTGTTTTAAAGTATAATTGCAGAAATTATACTTTGAACCTGTATCATTCTGTGGAAGAAAATAAGTGTGAACATAGGCTGTGGTACAAGTGGCACAAGAAATGCCTTCAAATGAAGACGATTAAAAAGATCAGGATATTTTAATAGGAGTTCAGTAGTGAAGAGCAGGAAAGGGGTATAAGAATATGCTGTATTCTTTTTAGAGGAGATATTGAACATTCTTTATACTTTTATATAACCAAGAGGAATTTAGTAGTATTGCAGTGTGGAAAACTGAAAGCCAATAATGGAGACTTACCTTTTATACAACACATTAACTTCTAGAACTCATCCTAAAATTTTGGTGAAGTCAAGCACATAGTAGAAGCTGTAATAAAAACAGTCATTCATACAGATAACAAGAGTATGCATATCCATGTAGGTGTGAAAAATAGGAGTATTGTGCTTCAGGACATTTACATCAACTGCTAACTGTCTGCAATTGAGAAGAAAACTTCCGAGGGTTACATAATTGTCCATTTACTTCTAGGTACAGCTTGTAGTCCTAGTTTTATATTTATGGCCTCTATAAATGTATACTTTTTAGAAGAAGTTTCCTTATAACTCCTCAACAATTTAAGATTAATTATATAAACATTCATGTTTTCTATCATTAATTTACTCAGTAATGAAATGTAACGTTTTCCCAGGTCCCAGATTCCTGCTGGATTGTAGAGGCTTTGTCACCTTTGTATATGTAGCTTTGTGATCTGATAGGACTTGCATCCTGATATGACTTGTGGCTTTCACACATGTTACCTGGTGAACCTGATTATTGGCCTTAAAAATACCACTTTTGCCACCTGTACACACCTTTTGAGATCTAAAATTGCTGTAGTTAAATTTTCCAAGGGAAATTTGTGAGACCTTAAACCTATGAGGTTCTGGCTTTCTCAGAGTTGTCCTTCCATTCTGTACCATGCTGTGGACTCAGACTGCCTTTGCTCTCAACCATGTCCCCAGCAGACCCTTTTCCCAGAGCACGCAGGAGATTCCCGTGCTAAGGAATCCTTACTGGACTTGAAGATTTGTATGCCCTTTGTTTAATCTGGTTTGAAAAACAGTAGTGTGAGGGTCTTATTCCAGCAAAACAGGACAACATATGATTAAGTATGAAAAGGGAGTAAATGAGTTATTAATTTGAAATTGCTGTGGAAATGTCAGTTACCAAAGTGCAAATATCAGGTTGTCTGACTTGTTTTTTTTGTTTGGTTTGGTTTGGTTTTTTCCCAACTTGGCTTATGTACTGTGCATTCTTTAATGACCATAAGCCCCAGATCCTCGCCTATTTCATTCATGGTATTGAAAGAGTGCAGTATGCTTACCTATTATACTTTTTCTAACATTAATAAATGGAACTTAAAGAGATTACAGAATAATCATGTACAATAAAACTTCCAATGAAAAAATACTGTATGAAATTGAGTGACTGTTTTGAGTGACATGAAGAAAAATGATAGTTTTACAGATGGAATGAGAGTTAAGTTGGTAGAAAAGGCTGGTTGTTTGGAAGTGGATGAGTCATTCCTTTGCTTGATACAGTTGCAAAAGTAGAAATAAATTAATTTGCTCCTCAAATTCAAAGCCCCAAGATTGTAACAAAGTAAAAAAAAATCAAGAAATCTCTTACTCTGTTTTTCTGTGGTATTGGCTTTAATGATACTATGTTTCCATGAGGAAAATAAACATTAAACCGTAGGAAAAAAAGTGTCTGTTTCACTGCGTTTAGACAGCCCTTCTTTAAGCCCTTGAGAAAATTTTGAAAGGGACTGGAAAAAGTGGTTTTGCCCAAAATGTCCCTTTAATCTTTGTGTGACAGATGTTAATACAGTGAAATCAGTTGTGCATTCACTACTTGCATTCTCCTCTTTAGAGGTGGCTAGTCTTTTTTGGAAGCAGTAGTTTACATGCCTGCTGACTTTTTCTCCTTGAAATGAGAGGTGGGTAAGAATGAGAAAGCTGCCCTTCTGAAGCTGTGTTTTCCAGCTTGCTACATGGTGTACCTTCCAGCTCTTTTGTTTAATTATTGGATCAGCTGGTTACACAGCAGTGAAGTACTGTAGGTCTGGTAAGCATGCGTATTGGATAATACTTCAAGTTCAGCTACCTGGAAAATCCTGTAGCCACTTGATCAGTGGTTTCTAAGAGTATAAGATGACATTAAGATGCTGCTGATGGCAGCGGAGTTGTCTTTAAGTGCTACATGTGTTCTATTCTGTGTACGTCTCCTTTTTGACAGAGTCATTGATGGCATTATTTAAATCTGCTAGACTTCTTAGTTGGAATCAAGTTGTTACTAGAGCTGAAGCCCTTTATGTGCAAACAAAGTGTGGTTTTGGTTTGGGGTTTTTCTTCTGTAGATAAATAGTGCAGTGAAATCCCAGTTTCTCAGAGTTGCAATTCAGCATCCAATCTAGAGAGTGAACTGTGTCCCAGATAATCCCAGTTAATGTTTCAGAACTGCAGACTAGTTCTTCTGAAAACTTCTCTGCACAATTCCTTTAACATCATTAAATAACTCCTTTTATGTAATTAGACATATTGAAATCCTAAGCCAGAGACAAAATTTTGGATTTAAGAGACTCACTTGGTTTTTTTTAATTAACACTTGTTTAGAAAATCATTAGAAATAACTCTTTTCATTCTTATCATTCATATGTCTTAAATTCCCAATACTGTAGGAAAAATAATAACAGGTTTTGACTGCTTTTAAAAAAAACAAACAAACAAAACCCCAGGTGTTCATGCCAGAATACCTAAATCTCTGGAATCCACATACTTTTTGTTTATGAAAACTGGGAGGCTAGTGTTTGAAGGGCTTTTTATTTTTTTGAGTAGAACTAATGTTAATGAGGAGGGGGAGTGATAGAGCAGCTTAGTGGGCACCTGGCAACCAGTGATGGTCAACCTACCACAACACATAACATGGGCTTTCCATAAGTGGGAGGACATAAAGTTAGGAATTGCTTAGAAAAATCTATTACCAGATAGTAAATGTTCAGAGAGGCTTTGTTTGGTTTGGGGTGCAATATGTGACTCTACTGATAGGAAAGATAGAGGTCAGAATGTATTTAGTATGCAGAAGGAAGTTTACAACTGTTGTAGGTTTAGATGGACATAGGTACTTCTTTGTCTTTAGCCAATATTCATCTAGATTGTTTGTCTTTTGCTACATTTCAGCTATCTGATGCAACACCTTTGACGACCAAAAAGCAAAATCTAAACTCTTACTCGCCGACAACAGGAACACGCCAAATGAGTCCATCTTCATCTCCCATGACTCATAATGCACAAAATCTCAGAAATCGCCCATCAAATGGTTAGTTGAACATTCTGTCTTTCTTACTGCAACATTTTTCTGGTTATTGGCTTGATTTAGTAACTTATGTCTCATGTAGTATGTTTGATTTCTTTTTCCTCTTATAGAATTTTAATCTCTTTTGGAAAAGCTGGTGGTGATTTTTAAAGCTTGAATCTTTTTGGTATAAATCTTGGGGGTATTTATGAAACAACTTGTTTTTGAAACAAGTTTTGCTTTCTGTTGATCAATATTAAAAATGTTTGGCTTTGGCTCAGCAAAAAAAACCCTGCACTGGCATTTTTGTCAATCATTTCATTAATTCCACTGCTTAGGCATGTTCATGCTAACAATGTCCTTTGTTTGCTTTCTTTCTAAGTTCCAACTTTCATTGGCAGAACTGGTATGTGCTACTGACAGTGACTTTGTTCTTTGGATTATACAGGGAGATGTTCTGAGGTTGCTGTGTGCTACTTCAGATTATTGCAAGGAAGTCCTGGTTTACTCTTGCAAGGCAGTGCAATTCATTGTTTATAATACACAGCTGAGGTCTGGACTCTCTCATGGTCAGGAGAGCTGGAAAGAAAAGATGTGTGTAGTTGAACCATGTTTAATTTTGTGGCCTTTTGAGAACTACATTGAGATTTGCAATGCAAGTCCTAGTTTATGTACTTCCAGGTTTCCAGTGGTAAATGCTTGCATGTGTGCATGCATACATACGTATAGCACTTCCCAGCTCTGGGTCTTTCTCTATGAATATTGAAAGTTAGGTAGATTTTATCAAATCAGAGCTAAAAGGGAAGTTAGGGTAGTTTAACTCTTCTGCTTTGCATTCTTTTATGTAATTTTTTACTGTTATTTTCCATAGTAAGGCACTTCAAGGCAATTTTTAATTAATCTAACATAACACTGAATGTCATTAGCTCTCAGAAAATATGCCTTTTTATAGTTATATTATTTCCAGTTCACTTTAGGATATCCGTCCACTTAGTTACAGTCACAGTTTTTGATGCAAACTATGACTGCTCAAGATGTATATTTTCAGTAGACTAACCTGCTTTTATGGCTGTATAGATTGTGGTCTTTTTAAGTGTTAAGGAACTATTAGGTTACCTGGTGTGACCTTTTTATATTAAAAAAATACAAAGAGACTTTCTTGTCATCTTTCCCATGTAGAGCCAAAGAGCTTTTATTTCCTTGCAGTACAACTCCTAGAAAGATGGTTAAGTCTTGATTTGAAGACTTCAAAGTATTTATAAAAAAAAAATAATAATAATAATAAAACTCCATCACTTCTCTTGTTAGGAAGTTCCTTGTTCAATTACATTTTCTATTAAAAAAAAATTTCTCCTGTCTGATTTTGAATTTGTCTGGCTTTAATTTTCAGCCATCAGTTCTTGTTATGCCTTTTTGTTGGGTTAAAGAGCTTTTTATGCCCCATATATTTTGGAATTTATGTGCAGTAATTGAGGCCTCACTAACATTCATGAATTATGATGAGTAGAAATATTCTGAGCAGGATAGAATAACCACTGTTTGAAATTTATCTAGATGTCTGCAGATTTTTGCACTAGCTATTGTACCATATGCTCTCATGATGGATCTGCAAAAGTGGATTTTTCCCTCTAGGAAAAAAGGGATTTTTATTTTTTTTTAAAGGAACAGGATCAGGAAATTTTGGGATTCTGTCAAGGCTGGCTGACCAAAAAATGAAAATTACTCGAAGCCTTCAAGCTGAAAATACTACAATCTGTGACCATTACATCCCTTTTCCTTACTAAAAATAGCAGAGTACTTGAGGAAGCATGGAAGTATCGGGTGTTTTAGTGGCAGTATAGCTGCACATAGTTACAGGCCTGTGTGTGAAGATTTTGGGTTGGTTTTTTTTTTTCCTAATTAGTAGTCTTGCTAGGAAACTAAACAGAAGCAGCTATATCCTAATTCTTTATCATGCTGCCAGTCTTCATTATGACCTGGCTTTGTGTCCTCGTTACCTGTTTGTCAAACAGTTTTAACACAGTCGAGTTTTCATGAGCACTCGCTGCCAGTCAGAATATTCACAACTTTCCTACCAAGTACTCTGCTGATTCCAGTTGTCCCCAGAATAGCTGCTGTTCTCTGCCAGTGCTATGGTTTCAAATTGGGCATTTGCCCCTGGAACTAATACTAAAATTACTGTTTCAACCACTGACATTCCAATAAGCCTTTGGAGGAAGAATTATACTAATTTCTCCCCATTCTTTCAGTGAATGATAGCATGTCTCAACTAGTTGTGCAAACCTGGTATATTGAGAGGACCTGTATTTTAGAACATCCTTGCCTTCACAAAATGTAAGATATAAGCATTTGATGCATGTTTAATTTTGTGGCCTTTTGAGAACTATGTTGAGATTTGCAATGGAAGGCCTGGTTTATGTACTTCCTGGTTTGGGATGGAGGGAGTAAGCCTGTGTCTGTCAGAAAGTAAGGATCTTTGCCACAGTGCCTACCCTGTCTTGTGAACAATTCCTCCTCTCAAAACTAATGGTTTCTTCTTGATTCCTAAAAAGATGGTTATTTGGCACGGTGCATATCTCCACACTCCCACTTACTTCACATCCAGAAATCTTTAGTGGCATTTAATCAGCCCTTTAAAGTATTGACCCCTGCATTCTTAAAAGACTCTAAACATTTTCCCTTTGGGATTGTTTTCCTCTTCGACAAAGTTTCTTAAAGCGTTGTCTTAAGTATTCCCACAGATATCCCTGGTTATGTGTTGAATTTTTTCCTTGGAGTTTAAACCAAGTTAGATAGCGATCTAACTCCACTGTTTCCAACTTTCTTCTCATTGTGAAAAGTAACTCTTGCAGTGAGCAGCGTTCTGACTTAGTTTGTTAGGGAACTTAATGTCTTCGACACGTAAATTTATCTACTCTATTTTTCTACAGAGAGGAAGGTATTTTCAAGGTATTCCCAGGTCAGATTTCTATGGCAGTCTCCGCTTTCATCAGTAAGAAGGAAATTTTGTGTTTGCATGTATTAACTCCTACACTAGTCTCAGGATTCGATGGTACTTCCTGGATGAAAAGGAGAGCCTATGTGTCTTTTTTTTTTTTTTTTTTTCCCTCCTCATTCTAAATAGGAGTTTCTTCATCCTGTACAAAGAAACCTTTCAATAAGAATAGTTGCCAATAGGTGTTCTCTCTGCCAGATCAGAGATACGGCTGTAGTTAGTGCAATCAATTGGTATAACTGTACTGGCATCTGTCATGTCATGGAAAGGTCAGCTCATACCATACTTCAATTAATTGTTTTGTCATGATGTGGCATCCTACATTCTCACCCAGAATGGAGCAATAAGTACTCAGATTCAAGCAAAGTAACTGCATGTTATACCTAGCCGCTGATGATTGCTGAATTAAGGCTGCCTGTATCCTGAGGGAAGAATCGGGTTAGAACAATCTGTGTCCCCATTGACTACAGTCTGAGGCACTGGGAGCAGTAAGCTTTCTGTTAGTGTTGCCACGTCACAGAAGCAGTTCTGAATAAAAACTTATACTTTTTTATGTATAAATGCAGATTTTAATTTTGTGCCTGTCTGCAGAATATGAAACTATACCTCAGCCTGGCTGGATATCCACCTGCACTTTAACATTTACCTTTGCAAAAAGCTTTTAAAATTGTATGTAATGATAGCAGTCAGATACAAAATTGAAAATGCTGAGGCTCTTTAGATATGTTCTCTTGAATATCCCTACATATTTGTAATTACCTGCTTTAATGACCTCTTTTCTTTAGTTTTAGTTGATGCCTTTTTGGTGACACAACACACGGTAATACACAAACGTTTAAATCTACTTCAAGTTTTAAAATTTTCTCAGCATCTCTGCATTTACATTACATGTCTTATCTCTTAGGTGAAAGAAAAAAGGGGGCAAAATGTCTTGTATTAAAATGCCTGTATATTAGGATGTCAATGGGAAAGGTGAACATGCAGTGTATTTCCATACTGATATTAAGTATAGACATAGGGGAACATTCTTTTTGCCTATAAAAAGACTGATCACATGATCATAGCTGACATTTAGATGGGTAATTATTCAGTAATGTAGTACTAGCCATCTTTTTTTTTCCCTGTGTTCATATAGCTACCAAGACGGTGGTATATAAAACTTCCTCTTATATCACAGGTTTCAAGTTGTCCTTTTAAACCCACAATTTCTTTTCTGCTTCTGAAAAGACACTTTTATTTTAACTGCTGTAGTGTTTTAATAGATTACACATATCACCTCTAAGTCAGGTGTTAGAGTATAATCTGTGTTCTGTTTTTCTGTGACCAATATGTAAGAAAACAACAGAGTGAAAATTATTACAAAATTAATGCCATTTGCTATGAAAACATATTTTGCATTGTGCGAAGTACACAAAGTAGCATGCATCTATCTCACTGAGGAGACAGATGGAACTTATTTGTCTTAGGAACATGACTTTCTTTTGAATAACAGTATGGAGGAGTGCCTCAAAAAAGACTAAATACCTATGGAATGCTAAGATTGTTCAAAAGATTTACTTTAGGAGAAAACATGAACCAATCCACTTATAAGATATCACATCTTTATGATGTTGTCCTATGTATGTCCTATTGGGCTACCTGATAATTCATATATTGCCTAACTACCCAAAATCTCACAACCCATTTATGACGTAATTTTCTAAAATAACAGAATACTAAATCTTCACTAGATTCTCATTATTGTTGGCTAACATATTTTAAGATTTATTTTAAATCATTTTATTTTTATTCAAATCAGTCCAGGGTTCCACTATTCTGTAGTACTGGTCTAAAAGTAGTATCTGTTTGATAACTGATGACTGATTTAAGTGCAAGTTCTATGCGTACTTAGATTTAAAATGAAATCTTTTGGGTTCTTAACCTTTAGCTACTGTGGTGGAACAGCTTAAACTTTTATAGCACCTTGTCATTCTGAGGTATTTCTAAATGCTTTACAAAATATTAAAATTAAAAGTTAATTTATCCTTGAATGCTCATACTTGTATGTAATAATTTAGGTCTAGCAAGAAGAAATCAAAGAATCTAATGCTTATTGTGGCCTCTCGTTTTTAGTCTGATGTCAGAAAGGAGACATATTACAGTGAAACATGAAAAGCACCTCATTCCAGAGGGTCTGTTCTAGGATCAATGCATTTGTTAAGGCCACAGTAAAGACCTGTTGGTAATTTCCTCCAAATCTTTCACTTAAAGGTGAATTTCACCTTACAAAAACAGCTGTTAGATATGAAGCATTTGTAAGAATGTATATGTATCAGTTGAAGGGACAGTAGATAAGAACAAATTTAAAACACCTTGTGAACTTCTTTGGCACCAGAAAAAAAAAAGATCTTTCTTGGGTATTGGATAGATGAGTATAGTCTGAATGGCAACAAGTACAGTGAACTCTAAAGCTGAATTACTGGTATGCAATTCTAAGTCAGTAATTGTCGAATGCACTAATGATCTCATTGTTTAAGGGGAAAACTTAACCAGAAAAAAAAGAATGAATACATGATTATACCTCTCCCGCTTCATATGTATGCATACACCTCCACCATTTTGTCTTTAATGAGTATCAGATCCAAAAGAAATCCATTGCACAGGAAAATAGAACTGTGTCCAAAAAAGGGAGCTTTTACACTGCGGTAGAGTGTGAGGCACTGAGTATGTAACTGATACTGTTGAGGGGGGAGATTCTTAAGGTGGAAGTTATAAAAACATCCATGTTATATGATGTCTTCAGCTTCAGCCACAATTAAACAGAAAGCATTTCTGCTATTCAGATGTGACCTCTTTATTGCTGGAACCTAGACAGATATAACATCTAAAGTGTTGAGAGGTGACCACATAGATTGCATGGAGCACAATACCATGAATAGTTACGGCCTCGCTAGTTTCAGTAGATTCACCAAAGACTATTGTACCGTGGGATCTTATCAAATGTGACAGTATATACTATTTTTTAAATATTAGTTAGGAGGGATGTAGTACTTTTTTCTGCTAGTACATCACTGTCCTGATGTGCTAATTGGAGGGCAAGCAGAATTGACAAGCTAATGTACTGACTAAAACCAATAGTAATTGATACACAGGGTGAGATTTTAATCTACATTGGTTCTAATATGATTTCTGTCTGAATTGTATAGGTTGTGATAAGTTGTGTAAATAGATGTAAATACAGAAAGTCTTTTGTGGTCAGAGGTGTATTATTATACATAACGATATACATAATGAGGCCTTTGTAAGTATCTGTTGAACAGTCTCAAGTAGATTGCAGCCAGTGAGCCAAAGATGTTATATCAGTGCAGCACTAACTTTCTTAATCTGATCAGCATCACTGAAAACATTCCCCTCTCCAGGTGCTTTGCAGGGGGGCAGTCTGTGTTAGATGCTTATCTTGGAATCTGATAATTTCTGAATGCCCAACCTACAGTGACAGAAAGGCAGTTCACCAACACCACACGTGAGCCTAGGTTTTATTAAAAAATCCATAGGAATGGAGTTTTGTGGTAATAGCCTGTTCCTGTTTCCTCACAGAAACATGCAACTGCTCAAAATATCAGTGCACTGAAATGTAGAAATATGACTCACCATGCAGAATAATGGCAACTGGCATATGATTTATCATGCCCCATCATATGACGAGCTAGAATATTATATTGTCAATATAGCATGTCAGAGCCTTTGGAAGTAATTTGCAGTATCTCTTTGTAGTTGTTTACAAGGTAGAGTTGGGGCCCAGGCACTTTTTATTAAAGGAAAATGGAGGTTTCATTGCTCAGTCATTACAATATTTTCATGATGATGCTCTGGCCTAATATGCTGTATTTAGGCAGTTAATAAGATAAAAAGCTTCGGAGTAGAATCCAGTAGCTACGTGTCAGAATTATACTAACTTCCAGTTATTAACACTATAATCCCAAGGTTTCCAGAAATACAAATGTAATGTGAATTGATGAGAGGTCAAATTACAAAAGAGTAATTTATAGCGAACTTAGTGTGTTTCATTACAAGGGAATCTGTCCTGCTCTGTAAGTGAATTTTGTTTTTTTTTTCCTAAAAGACCATTCAACAGTCAAGGTTCATACTAACACCTTTTTCATGTGCTTCAAATACTCGATATCTTATTTTCATCTTTATTGTTTCTTTTCTTTCTTGTGAACCCCCTAGGAGAAGGAACTGAGCAGAACGATTCAAGCAGCAGATTATCCAGAAGAGGGCAGCCTCAAACAGAGGAGGATGCGTAAGTGTATTAAGCGCGTTGTGGGTGTAGCGCTGTGATTTTTTTACTTATGCAAGATTAATATTTCATACAGAATTAAATTATATAGCGATTATTTTTTAATACTTATAATTCCACAGGACTGGATATTCAAAGGCACTGAATGGCAGGCTTACAGTTATAGGTACAGATTAATGCAGGGTTTGCAATACAACTGTCCAGCCAGTTCTATCTTTCACTGGTAGTGTTGGGAATATGAGACTGCCAATTACTGGAGTCATGCTCATAGTACTACGCAATGAGGTATCATAAACTACTGAAAGGAAGGTATGTTTTTCATTTCCAGCCTCTTCTGAAAGTGTACATTCTTTACCTTATTTTTTGAAGCATTAACTGCCAAAGATACAGGGCCAGTAATGCAGGACACTTATTGATTAAAAACTAGTCACGGATGGTCATGGTGAAACTTCATGGGTGCTTTGCAAAATCTTTTAAAATTCTTGTCTTTTCTGCCACAATCTTATTTTAAGCTATAAGCTTCCTGGCATTAATGGACTTAGGGCAGGCCACAGTTAGTAAAGCACTTAAATTAATGTTTCAGGTGAAGTATCTGATAAACTGCTTTCCTAAACTTGATAGATGTTGAGGAAGGAGAAGTGATAAAATGTGTTAGAAGTAAGACTGCTAGTGTCTCATGTTGTTAGTATGGCTTAATCTTTTCTGTTATGAAAAACATATTTAATTGTCTGCAACATTGCCAAATCTCAGCTGAAAAGTGAACTGAAATTTTCTGTGCCAACAGTGAGGTGTCAGGCTAAATGTGTTATGCATTTCAGCCAAAACAAACACATCCATCCCTAAGAGTGAGAGAAAGGAAATATTTGTTTCATCTATGATAGAATCTGGTGAAAAAGTGGAAAGCTGTGAACCTCTGTATGTTGGATTGTATCAGGGATGCCTTTCATCTTTATGGGAAGTTACCCAATTAGGAAATCCTGGAAGTTACGAGTTTTTTTAATATGGAAGTTGTATATGCTCTGTAAAACTACTTAAGAGTTTAAGCGTTCATCTAGCTAAAAATCTGAATGTTTCCATGAGCATGTTCATATTTCTTGCTACTAATCCTAGATAGTCCTCCATCCATTTCCATCCTTTTTACTCAAATGAAATTGCATTCACCAGAGAATTGTGATCTCTTACTAGCAAAATTAAAAAAAAAAAAATTCTTTATTCTCATTCTTCTTCAACACTGTCCACATTTTTGTTCTTGAAATCTTAATATACTGTTGTGTTGTCCTGCTTTTTTATTTGATGCTTCAACTTGTCCTGTGGTGGAATCTTGACATATATCTTTGACATCTATCCAAGAAAGTCTAATTCACAGCTCAGCATCAACATGGCTATATCACATCTCTTCTTCTCTCCTCTACAACATTATATATTTTTATACCATTCTGTGTAATGTGACTGTCCTGTATTTCATTCAGGCCCAGTTCCTGTGCATCCAATTCAGATTGTTATATAAATTCTCCTGTCTGTCGGTCAGGCACACTTTCTTTCCAAAATCTGAAGTGTGTTTCCTGTTACCCCAGTTTTGTCACCAAGAGCTCACCTCTCAGTGTAATGCAAACCTCCATTGCTCGCATAGTCCTTTGTTGGTCAGCTTCTTTGTACTTCCCTTGTGTTCCTGCTTCTGACAACAGGTCATACTGTAAGTCCTGTTGATATTGAAGGCAGAGCGCAGCTGCTGTGCTGCAGCTTGTGTTACTGGAAGAAGTATCACCATGCTAGTGTGCAGTATTTGTGCAGGCTAGTTAACCGACATTAAAGAGTTCGGGTTTTGTACTGTAGTGGGTTTCTTTCATCATATGCTTAAGTATATGTTGATGCTGTTATCCCTCTTCTGTATTCTGTTGTATGCATTAAATATTTGTATCACAGTTGTACCTGGTGTCCCAGATGAAAATTCCCTTGGGGCTAGATATTTTATGCATACATTTCTTTCTTACTAACAAATAATATTTGTGACATTTATTCAACTAAATATTATGTTTCTTATGTTTGAAGTTGTAGCTCTTCCTTTTGATTATTGCACTTGAGCTCTCAATGTGTTTGTTGGGTTCTTTTCTTGTAATGGATGCTTTCTCCCACCATTAGCTTAAATTTCTTTGTTGTAGGACAGTATCTTCTAAGTGATGGAGCTTGACAGATAGTAGAATTGTTTGGATGGCATGTTAGATAGTAAAAAATAAAATCTTACAGTTATACCAGTGGAAAGCTGTAAACTGATTAATTGGGATTTTTTGTGGTTCAGTAAATCCCTTGGTCAACAAATATAGACTTGTTTCTTAGTGGCAGTAACCCTGAATTGCAGAACAATTTGAGTAATCATAGTCTTCATTGACATGTAAATGTATGCATTCAATAATTCAGTATGTTTTTTAAAAATTGCAAGATTTGCAGAAGACTAGCAGTTAGCAACATGCCAGTAAAACACATTTATAAACTAACACCTACACGGTAATATTTATGTGAACTTCCATACGCTTTATTTTTACAAGTGGAAAATATATTGTACAATACACTGGCATTAGCATTTTTCCTGCATAGCCTTCTGTTCCCATGTTGAAATACAACAGTGATAAGTTTTTCTCATACTGTCGTTCTGTTTCTAAAGTTGAGGTTTCTTATAAGGGTGATTCTCCCTTTGGTGGGAGGAAGCAGTAAATAGATTATTTCTCTGTTGTCTCCATTTGATTTGCATGTTTAAATGGTTCAAAATGAAAATAGCCTAAACATTCATTGCAGGAATTTTTTCAATACGTATTCAGTGCAAATCCTTAATCATGCATTAAAGTCTGCCATTTAGGTCTAATCTGATTGTATATTATTTTAATTTTTATTGCAAAACCCATTAAACTCTGAAAGCTGACCAACTTTACACCAGTAGTAAAATATGTTTGTGGCTTAAAAGGGGAGATAAAGCTGAACAAATAATATCATGCAATGTTGTCCCTATTGGGCTCAGTTTTAACTTCTCATGTTCCCTATGGCTACAAGCAGTGTCATATGGTCTTAATAGTCCGTGGGTTTGGGAAGCTCGTCCTCTTGATTAAATTACTGTTCTTCAGGAACAAATGAATTAAATTCCTGTTTTTACCATTGTCTTCCTGCACGGTCATAAGAAAATCCTCTAATATTGCTGAACCTGAGTTCCTATCCTTAAAATTAGGATATAAGTATTTTTGGCAGTTCGCGTATAAATCCTAACCAAAAGCAAGTTATATTCGGTGTTATATGACAGAACCGGGTTGCACAGCCCATCTGTTCACAGCTTATCTAGATCCATCTTGATTACAATGTGAAGAAACTCTGGGAAACATTGTAAACACTGATTTTCAGCAAGTGGTGATGTGGCTAATTGAAATTGTTCTATTTTAACTTTTTATGCAGGTTCATGGAATTGCAATCCAAAGTGAAAAGTTCATTGGTTAAAATTCTGAAAATAAGAGCAAATCTGAGAAGCCTACAGGTCTGGTTTACGCTGATTTATTTTTTTTAATCTACTTTTATATAAGATTTGAAATAAAAATGAAAAACTTACCTGCAATGTTTGAGTTTTAAGAGATAAGGAAGCAAATAAAATACTTGAAACCAGGCAGGTTTGACTTGGAAATCCAGAAAATGCAAATAAACCCCAGAATTTAGTAGACTTTTTTTTTTTTTAACTGGAGCAGTTGCTTTTCCAAGTACACCATTTTTAATTTGTATCACTCCTGATTTTGTACATGAATAAAAGCATATGAAGTAGTTATCAACTGTTATTTATACCTTGAAGTATGAATTATTACGGCATAGATTTTTATGTCCTTGAAGATTAAATATCCTTTTGTGTTGAAGTGATTGTTCTATTTAATTTACCACTAATGTATCATCATTTAATAGTCTGTTTAATACATGCTAAAATGCAAATCACTTTTCTGTTTTATTCACATTTTGTTTCCTGAATAAATTTAGCACAAGGTTTGTTGCTGTATATCAATATCTGAGAAATAATTCAGTGTACTCAAATTATTTTACTTGCATATTTGATCTAACAATGCTTTATTTACAAAAAAGACTGATACTAATTTAAAATATTTTAATTTAAATATTTATTTAGAAAACCCTATTGAAAAATCCTTTCTATTTCTCCTGAGATTGATAGCATATGATTTTAGGTCTACCATGAAATGCTGAGGGGTCTGTTTAATAGAACCTTAAATGCTTGTAGATTTCCATTTTACTAACATATTACAGCAAACTTGTACATGTGCCAAGATTGCTTTTCTGGGGATCAAGTGTTAATCTGTTTAAACAGCTGAAGATTTACGAATGAAGCGTAAATAACAGGAGATTTTTAAGTAACACTTTAAAAGGCACCTGAATGCCATTTTCAGAAGTAGCGTATGTTCTTACACCCTTAAACTTTATAGTGCCTTTGACCTTCTGTGAGGTGGAGGCTCATGCATCGTTTAGACCTTATGAAAAAATTCCAAAAGTTCTTTCTTTCAGATGTTTTTAATAAGTTGTAGACGTCTAAGTAGAGAGTTTGGGAATGAGATTTAACAATGTCTCTAATTATGCTTTTTTTCCAGGCTTTAGAGGGCAGTAGAGAGCTTGAAAATATTATTGGTGTCTCAGACACGTCTTGCGTCTTGAGTGCTGAAGTGCAGAAGACCGAACTGCTAAGTATGGAGGATTTTCAATAATATTTATCTATCTCCTTTATAACAATTTAACAATTATCAATCCAAAGGTTTCCTAGTCATACCTCATTCTGTTATAACAGAATGTTATGCCCCAGGACTCTGACGCATGAGTTCTTTTGGTCAGGACAAATGCACCTTGAATGTCCTTGTGCATCCAACCAGGGACAGAAAAGAAAGGCAGCCCCAACGGCCCACTCTTCTAACTCACAGTCACAGATGGGGAGGAAAAACTTGCAAGAGCAACACCTTTTCTTATGTAAATAGTTAGATACTTAGTGGGTAGTTAGCTAGTGATTAGGCTAAATGTTTGCACTTTGATTGCATTGCCTTTCTTCTCTTTTTGCAAGGAAGTTGTTTTGTTTGTTTGCCTGTTAGGAGGATTAGGCTGAATATAGGTTTCCAGGCTTTTAAAATTGCTATTCATGTGTCTTTAAATGATGGACATACCAGATGCTTATTGTGTTGGGATAAGGGCACTTTACAGATGGCACATCTGTAATACTTTTCCAAAGGAACCCAGAAAGCCAAAGATTTTCATTTATGTGTGTCTACTTTTAGGAAACTCTTTATCCTTACTCCAAGTCAGAGGTTCTTGGGACATGTGAATCCTCAGCAGCAAAATGTGCATTCATACTTCTCTTCCCAACTGCCTCTGTAACTAGGAGGGGAGTATGTGATGGGGAAATATCCAAATGCAAAAAACTTGCAGAAAAAAAACCCCCAACAAAAAAAATATTGGCTTTCAGGGAGAAGAAATAAAGATCTCCCTTACCAGGTCATTTCTTTAAGAGTTAAAAGAGGTGAAAGGTAGCTGTAGGCACCCAAAGGGCCCCAATCTTTATGCCTCAGAACAGTTCATTCACTCATTTTCACAAAATCTGTACCCACATGACACGTTTGTGGTACAGATGTGTGTCTAAGACTGCATTTGCCTACTACTACTTCTCCTCAAAGGTTTGCACATATAACATTGCTCTTGTAGACTTTCCATACCAACTTCTGCTAATCTGGTTTCCAGCTGACCAGGGAATATGAATAACATATCCATACACATAGTCCCTCTGTCCAGTCTCTGGACAAGCATGCAAAGATGATAAAACAGTTTCTTACGCTGCAGCAAATGTGATGTTTTGCCAGTATACATTATTCTACAACCTGTCTGGTTGCTCTCTTTTTGGCAGAGTGTAAAAACACTGGAACTAGCTGTAAGAAAACAAAACCTAGGGTGTCTGGGACTGCTACTTTATTTGCAGTTGGAAACAGGTGGACAATAAAGCCACAGGTGCTAGAGAATTTTTCTTACCAAAGACCGCTGAGACTCTTCTAATGCATTAGGTGCATGCACCCCGGCAGTGGAATTTATGCACCATGCAATTCCAGCAACTACTGTTGTTTAAATTACCGTTTCTTTCCTGACTTGTATTCCAGTGCTCATTCAGCTTTCATTTTGCATGTGTATACACTGTACTAGTTCCCACTGTAATGCATATAACCAGATGCTTTCTTATACAGAATGAAGGTTCCTGAAAATAGTCTGTGTTTACATTACTACCCTACACTGTGGATAGGGCAGTAAGACTGCCCAAATGAGATGTCAGGCCTATGGTTGACGCTTTATGTTACGTCCACTCTTTCTGTTATCTTCTTGTTGTCTTCAAAATGGGAATCATCTTTTGCCCGCATCTCTGAATTAGGAACAAAGCACCATGTCGGCACTAGAAGACAAAAATGGGAGCAAAATGTGGTATGAGGTTTATAAGCACAACTTCTCAAAATTATGTTAATTTTGAAAATTTTTTGTTAATTTTTCGAGCACAATTACATAGGTAAATGGGGTTTTGTCATCACTTGAAGAAAAATCCAAATGCTTTGAAAGTGAAAAAGGCAACATAGGTTTTATTTTCTTTGAAATCTCTGAGGCAATATTTATTGATTTCAGACTTATTTTTTCACTAGTGAGTCAAGCAGAAGAACTGCAGCTGTTGAAAAGAAAACTTCCTGCCCAAGGTAAGAAACTTTTTATCACTGCTGTGTAACAGCTGTTTTGATGATTCGTTTTAGTTGATTCCTTCTTAGTTCTTTTCACTTGAAATGAGTAACCGTTGGTATGTGAAAATGATGATAATCAAATTGATTTCTTCTGAAAACTTTTCACTACTTAAATGTAAATTTCATCTTTTCTGCTATTTTCATTGTATTGGGTATTTCTCTGTGAAACTGTGCAAGGAGAAGAAATCATTAATGATCTTGCTCTTCGAGACGTGGTCTAGAAATAAGTGCAGTCAGGTCCTAGAGATTTTACATACGTTTTTTGTATACCAGTTATCCTTGTTCTTTCTCATTCTCTTCCCTCCCCCCTGCATTTTCAGTGTATAAGCCAAGTAGCATACAGTCTTTGCAGCAAAACCTTTTTCACCTTAGCACACTCCAGGGGACTCTGAAATCCTAACTATTAGGTTTCTTCATAACTAGTGCTGTGAAAATATTTGAAGTTGGTGGCATTTAATGTAGTGTGGCCCACATAGCCACTTTAGTGCCTTGTCTAGCTGGGAAGGTGGCAGGAGGATACACAAAAGATTTATTTTTTTTCTCTCACACCCAGTAAAATCAACAAACATTCACCACTGATATTCTGATGTTTCTATTATCTTCACACATTCTGTCTTAAAATAGAGCAAAACCAGACTCAAAATTGGTGATGGCATCTCTATTGCTCTGTCGGCCAGCTGTCCCAACCAGCAAAACTGCTTCATATCACAAGTAGCCCCTTTGATTTCGGTTGTATCTGCTCTTCCGCAGGCCTAAATTCTTTCTGCTGTGGGGAATTCTCTTAAAGGAAAGAAAATTGATCAAACTTCAGTTTCCTCAGCTCCAGCAGATTATCACAAAATGAAAAGGAGTGACATCACTTTTTAAGAAATTTGGCTCATTTGTGCAATCTGCTGTTTCTGATTTACAGCTCCCTATGTCCTTCTGTTCAAATGATCACAGCCCCTATCTGGCACTGATAACAGTGAATGCCACGGGCCATTGCAGATTTAAACAGTCATTGCTTCCCTTGTGTACTGCTTTTTAATGGTCACAAGGATATACATTTATAGTTCCATCTTTGCTCTAGAAACTAGCCCATAATGCTAAGCACATATCCAGTCTTGCTAGATGAGAATTGAGATATTTTGTGAAAGTAGGATGGAAAATAGAATTATGAGTTTAAGTTCACCAATTTTGATGATGTTTCAACATCAGTTTTGCTTTAATAAAGAAGAAATTGAATGTTGCAGTCTTGAAAACACAGTAGGAGGAGAGGCAAAGAAGTATGTGATAAAAGAAAACCATTTGGAGATGTTTTACTTTGTCTTTTAGTTTTGGATGTGGTTTTTCATAATTATTTTTAATTAGTTATGCTCAGGACTTAAAACTTATGACTGTTCTGTGGCTTGATACAGACGGAATGTCACGTTATCATCACATGGTGAGGCATGAAATTTATTTACTTTACATAAACAACCTCTACTTAAAACAACTTAATACAAAACATTCCTTGCTCAATGGGCAGCATTATGTAGAACTTAGTATATCATTTTGTGTGACCAGCATAAAAAATGGCATCATTGTTTGTCCGTGACTAGCATTTACAGTAAACAAAATGTTTTTGAATAGAATGTAAGCAAACAGTAATGCAACTGCCAAGAGATGAAATCTAGTCGGTATGTTGCAATCCAAAACATGCTTTGTGTGTGTCGAGAATAAATGTGTAGGTTGCGATATGCATATTTTAAAGGAATATTTAATAGGTTCAGAGTTCGTGAAGATAACATTCTAAACAGGAAAGCTACTTAAGCTGGCTATTACAAATTATACTAATACTTTGCTTCCCAAAAAGAAAAACACTGACATAAATCATGTCCATGACTCCGTCTGCTGTCCAAGTAAGAAACGAGAGTGTGTTATAGAAGATCAAATACTTGCAGTGTTAAGGAAAACTATTTTCAGACTACATTTTGTAATGAAATAAAAAAATACTTTCTTTTCTGTGTTGTTGTTCATCCTGCCAAGCCCATGGACAAATATGATCACCCCTATTAAGTTTAGTTCTAAACATTCCTAACTTTCATATTGTTTTTAATACAAGTGACTGAAGTTTGCACTCTTTGCAACAGTAGTGGTAGCTTTCCACAAGACTAGATCAGGGTTAATTTCATTTAGCGCCACTTGAAATTACTAATGAAAGCGAAGCTGGAGAGATTAGGGACCAAGTAATACTGAGTTCCCACTCACCAATTCACTTTTTTGAAGACGGTGTATATATGGTGAAACATAAAATCCCATTTCAGAAACACTGCAAAATATAGATGCCTCCTTAATAAGCAGAGTTCCTTCTCAAAACAGATAAAATGCGAAGAATACAATATTCTGCAGTTTATCCCAACTCATGTCAGTTTGAGTTTGGACTTTATATTGGGTGGTTGTGTACAGGCAACTAAATAGCTTGGGTCTGGACTGCTGCTGTTGAGTGAAGGGAAATCAAGTTTACAATATATTTCTACATCATTCTCAAAGTAGAATAAATTTGTTGACCTTTAGGCATATTTGGGTGTCTGTGTCCCACCTACCCTTCCTCCTCCTTTGGGATCTTCTGGGGAAAAGGGGAATACATTAGACTTCAGGTGTATATTTTCAGGAACATATCTGTGGATTTTTCTGACTGTAAAAAACCTAACCTAAAAAAACATTTATTTTTTTTCTCAGCCCAGCTTTGTATTCACTTGCAGGGAAGAAATGTCATTATACCTTTTCTAGGCAAAGCAAGTCTCATGAACTGGCTAAGCAGAATTTTATTAAGTGAACTGAATGAATTCACAAGTAAATTTATTCAGAAACTGAGTTTCTTTCCAGAGTTTCCATTCCTTGAGAGCAAATGGAACAAATATCATGATTGTCTTTGCTTACAACAAATACTCACTGATCAGGGAAGTGATGCGGTAGATGCAGGGGTTGGACCCAGGCTGTGGTTTGAGCAAGCCCTACTTCTAGGCATTTGTGATAGAGGCTTTTCTGAGGTTCAGTTCTTCCATGTTTTTAATCTGTTTGAAAAAAGCTGCTAATGCTGACACAAACAGCAGTTCCTTAGTTCTACCAAGGTCCTTTCAGTTAAATCCTAGGCTTCTTTCCAGCAAAAGTTTTACAAGATCTCTCCAGCAGCCTTTTTGTGGTGTACATCATCTCTGAAAGCAACAAAGATGATGCCAAAGGACTTCTTCTCAAATAGATTATTATTAGATGGAGGCTTAGAGCTTGTGTTTGCAAACAATATGCTTACTTCAGTTCTTAACACTAACAGCCAGGTTTGGTGTTTTGCCACACACCAGAAATGTCTGCTCTGAGTTAATGTCCCTACATATCGTTTGGAAGAGAGGTGATGGTCATCGGTATTCTTTCACTTAAGTCCTGTGTCCAACCAGGATATGAGTTGCCCTCTTGACCTATTCAGAAAGGCTGTGAAATCAAGACAGAAGTTGAATCGAGAATTAATATTTTCTGAAGGGCTGAAAATACGCTCTAAAGCCTGTATGCCCAAGGCTGCTTAGGCCAGAGCTGATGCTTACACAGACTAGATCTGTAATGCAGCTGCAGTATGGAGTACATACCTGCCTCTACCACAGGACAGAGAACCCTTGGGCCAAGAATCTTCTCGTGGCCAGAGGTGGCACAAAGGGGCTGCAGCCTGGCAGCACTTTGCAGGATTTCCTCTAGAAGAGCAGTCGCCGTGACTGGCACGACTTAGGCCCTTAAGGTGCAGGTGAATGGTAGAGATTAAAGAGAGAGATCGGGCAGAGGCACTGCCCACATTCCCAACTAGTAGATGATTCCTTGGAGCTGAAACCAGCTGATGGAAATGAGTGTGCCCTGTGAGTGTTACGTTCTATGTCATTTGTGAGACAATTTCAAGAAGGCAAGTGACTTGTTTATGTGACGCTGGAGGGAATCTGGCCTTGTCCATCTGCTCTTCCGTGTGGAAGATCTGTCTGTATTTCTGCTCGTAAGGCTTTTCTACTGTTAGACATGAGGAAAAGTGAATCTCAGTTGTTTTTAAGTTATGCCTCAGTGTGAACACTTGTAAATGGGACTGCATTAAGCAAAACTGCATCAAGACTACTTCAGAGCTGAATGTGCGAGTGTGTGTGTGCACACACAGACTTACTGCAACTCACCGGTTTTGTTTACTCATAAGTTATTTTGAACGTCCCCATGCAGAGACCTAGAGAAATTGTTCTGCCCTCCTGCATTTACAATCAAAACTCATTGTGAGATTGCCCCAAAGTGCACCTAGAGGAGGAGTGTGTTGTGTGGATTAAAAGCTGCTGTTGCTCAGGCTAAATTTGACTGTACGTCTTCTCTCATTCTGTGCAAGCAGGTCTATTTTTAGTCTGTAACCATGCAAAGTCGTTTACAGTCTAGAAGAGGTAACAAAAACTGCTTAGCCTGGTACCCAAAAACTGCAATGCTAGTGATTTTCCTAGGACAAGTGAGTAATCTTGTCTACTGGAAGAATGCTACTGAAAGGCAAAGGAACTGGGGGACAGGTTTCTGTTTGACCCCCAAACGCTGCGCTCTTTCCCAGCAGGTTCTGGGTCTGTTGGATTGCACCTGCACCTTAAGAGTGCATATTTCAAAATACAACCTGAGATTTGAGAAGTGTCTGGGTCTGAGGTCACCGGCATGATAAGCTTTTTGGATGGAAGGAAGGGGGCAAATTACAAACCTCTCCAATGATTTAACATTCTCTGCTATGTAGATGAAATATTAAGCTATTAACTTTTGTGGCAGATACAGAAATGCACATGAGACATATGACTATAGGCCTCAGACATTTATACATATAGAACTGTCAACCTGCATTTTATATTTAGGTGTCAGCCACATTTATTCATGAATGTCACACTTGTGTTTACACTCTATTTTCCTATGTACCTTTTTACAGATGCAATAGCTATTAATTTTTAATTCCAGTGGATCTAGACTTTGGAGTATTAAGCTTAATGAAAAATTAAAAAGAATTGCAGTTCTTTCAACAGCTACATGTAGCAACTCCTACATGAGAATAAATGCTGCTTTCTCCCATGAATATAATTATTTTAAATAAAAAAGAAAAGAAACATTAGTTTGGACTCACTTAGTAGCAATTATATGTTTAAGAGGTGTAAATAACTTGCTATCCAGACATTACAAATATCCAGGTGCTCTGTATGTGCTGATGACAACAAAATTGAAAAGAAAGACTGTAATAATTCTGACTGGTTTTCTCTGCAGAAGATATTGATTATTTGTGTGTGGTGAGAGATTTGGAAAATTCAATTAAAGGAGTTGTGCAAAGGTTTCATAAATTTTCCTTGTACAGCGTGTACACAGACATTGTTGCGTATTAAATCAATGCAGCACTTCACAATATATTTTCTTTGAAACATAAAAATAAATAACATTTAAACAGTTCTGCTTACTACAGAAACAAATTTTATTTTCTGTGAAGCATTTAGTCATGTGCTATCACTGACTCATACACATTTGCCAGCTGTAACAAATTTTATAGACGTTTTCTCCAGAGACATAGCTCATATACTATGAATTTTTAAATGAGCAAATGGTGAAGAAGGGATGTCAGCAATATAAAAATTGATCAGTTAAAAGATAAAAGCATAAGTAAAGAGATTTGTATGGTAGTCTTAATAGGTTTTATTAAATAAAAATACTATAAAAAGACAGTAATGAATAGACTGAAGGTTTTAACTGTGGTTGAGGTGGAGAAAAATTATTCTGGCACATTTAGTAGAAGATTGGTTTTATATCACCTGACAGGTGAACATTTTTTTTCTCTCTGCTTTTTAGATCTGTAAATGTTTTAGAGTAGTCAAACTTGGGAAAGAATGGCAGTGAAAGTAGGAGGGGAAAAGAAACTTGGGAAGATTCTGCCCTTTTAATGCTTTTGTGGGCTGGGGACAGGAGACACCATGGCAAAGGGCAGCAAAGCTTCTACCAACCCACCCGCGCAGGGGTGAGGTTTCTGGTGACTCTCCAGCTGCTGCCTTACCCTACGCAACCCTAAAAAACATTGAGCTGATGAGAAGAGAGCAAGGGCAGCCTGGTCCTGCACCAGCTAGTGCTTGTGCCGCAGTTGGCTGCAGCCCAGACGTCTTTCTGGTCACCTCCACAGATCCCTTCCTTTCCTAGCTGCTCTGGTCACAACAGATTTTCATACAGAGGTTTTGCTAATGTTCTCTTTGCTTTTATGTAGTTTAACTTACTTAGGGGTTCTGCATATAAAAATATTGAGAGAAAGAAGGGTTGTTAGTGCTTTGTTGGGTTTTTTAAGAGCAACGCATGAACTTCATTAGCTCACAAACCAAAAAAAAAAACGATAAAAAAAACAAACCAAAAAGCTTAAAGTGCTACAACAAGCATTGTAAGGTTGTGGAGCATATGAATAGCAAATCATATTGATTATTTGAATATCTAAATCTTAATGCCATCTGTATAAATATCACTATAAATAGGGCTGTTTTGTCAAAATATGCAGTCATGGTATATATTTGGAAAGAAAGCTGAGTTAATGATGTTTTATATTAATCTGGGCAGCTTACATTTTTAAGACAGCTTCTCAAGAGTGAAATACAGATCTTGGCATGGTTGCTTTGGCATGTATGGGTTCTTTAAGTACTGCATAGTCAGAATGCCACAATCAGTGATTAAAGAGTTCATAAAGACTGAATTAGAAAGTTTCATTTTGTACAAAGAAACTAACTTGGAGTTAAATCTCTGTCTCTTTCTGTTACTTGTCATACAAGACTGGACAGTTTCCTATTTTAAGCAATAGTTAGTGGTATTTTTTTGACGATAATTTGTGTAAACAAATGGTGTTAATTAGGTATAAGGCTGAAAAAGTTGTACCTGAGGCAAAGTTGAATTGGATGCCTTTTTTATGGAGTAACCTTACGAGACCTAGCTTAAGGCAGAATTTCTGGTGTGGTCTGGGTCAGCTCCAGGTAACATCCCTGGCACCTCACGTCAGATCCACAGGCAGGTTTTCTGCATCACATCATGTAGAGGAAGCGTGTGACACCTAAGGAATGACAGCATGCCAAATGAGGAGAGCCAAGGAGAATCTTCCCCACCACCACCCGTGTCTCTGGTGGCTTTGATGCTTCTCTCCATCTAGGTCTATATGCAGCCCCTTTCCTCACAGTAAGAGTCTTTTTAGCTATAAGCCGCTGTACATATCTGTTTGTTGTTCTCAGTATGTTTAATACAAAACGAATAATTCTGAATTCTCTCTTCACCCCTTTGTGGTGGTGGAATCAAAATGCAGTAAGAACCATCAGCAGACACTGAGGGTACCGAGACCAGAGCTGATCATCTGCTGCAGGAAGCCATTTGGCAATCCTGGCACTCAGATGCACCTGCTTCCAGACCCTTTCCCTGTATGTTCTCATTCCCTGAGTTCCTTTCTACCCCTGCACACTTTTCCTCTACTTCTTCCAGCCATCTGCTCAGCCCTTCACCCTCGCCCTGCCCTGGCTCAGGTGTGGTTGCTTCTCTTTTTGCCATTCCCTCAGAGGACTCAGGGGATGGTTGTTCCTCTCATGCAATCCTTGATTGGATTCTGCTGGATCTGCTGATACGGTCTTTATGGATTTTTATTTATTCTTTTATTATTAATAGCAAAAAATGAAGGACCAGCTTCTAATACTCATAACATATGCTGTTCTGCTTTGTCATCATTGGTAATGATGTAGTGTATGTGCACACACTCACCAGTAATTAAGACAGTCTCCTAAATTACTGTTAAGACACAGTAACTCTATGAAGGGGTTCTGTTAACCACTGCAGTAACTTGTTTAACTTGTATTTGTGCAGGGATTTTCAAAAATTCTGTAATAATACCATTGTTCTGTTTATCAAAGCTAATCTTCCTTCTCCACAGCGTACATTGAGCCTGCCAGTAGCTCCGCATTCCTGAAGTCGCTCTTTGACTGAGGTAAGCAGCCCCTGGGTCTGCTCTGGGCCTTCCCCAGCTGCCACGTCCAGGTAGTATAATCGTAGGGACTGAGGTACTTCATTTTAAAACGTTTGCAGAGTGATCTAGTGTGGATGCCTGCAGTCAAGACTGTAATGGCTTGATGAGAAAACAGTTGTTACTCTGCGTGTGGTATTTCTGGTTAGTGGTTTGTTAAGCAAAATGACATGTTCAATCTGTAGAAACTGTCCCACTCTAAAACACCCGATAGCATTTCTCCTCGTCAACGCTGTCAGTTTCTAACTTAACTGGATGGTTTTTCAAGAACGGTAATTCAGCTGTAATACATGTAGCGAAAGCAAGAAAATCTGTGTACTTCAGGTTACACCTTCTTAAACGCTATGACTGATGCCCTGGGATTCACAAGGAGGCTGCCTACTGCAGCCCTGGTGTGCTGTCGGTGGCAGGGGTACTTCACTGCCTGCGCTCGGGCTTTGCTTCCCTGCGAAGGGGCTGTGTGCGCCCTCCTTCACTGTGGTGTCCACGCACAGGTAGACTCCTCAGCTCACTCCCAGCAGCAAGAACCACTCAGCTAGCCGAGGGCCTCCAAGCAGCGCTCTTTTCCAAGAGGGGACAGTGGGCTGCAGGGCAGATGGTCCGGCTGAAGCAGCAGCAGCAGCCGCCCGCTTCCAACCACCCCCTTCCCCAGCAGCAGCTCGCCCCCCTGTTCCATCTCCGCACGGGCACCTCAGACAGGCTGGGCCTGCTGCTGATCAATCCACCGCATCAACTTTCTTAGCACTCCCAGAGCAGAAAGCATAAACTGATACACTAACAGACACCTCAAGACGTGTTTTATGTTTTGTTAAATCCTTCCTCCTTTGGCTATTGGTCTTTGTTGCAGTGTTGTAAGGAAAAGCCCAGTTAGCGATGGACCTTGTCTATCATTGTGTATTACCTGTGCATGAGAAAACTAGTTGCTCATATGTTTCACAAAGTCTCTAAAGATGACAATATCTGCAGATTATATCAATTCCCTGTATAATGTGAGAATGTCTCTCCTTTGGAAAATTAAAGTATTCTAATTCTTGTAATTGAGGAATACGGAAAAGTAGATCTACCGGTTTTACAAGGTGTATAACTGAGTTAGTGCAGGGGTGAGCTCAGACACATGCATTTCGCTTCTCAGTGAAGGTTCAATTTTATTTTCTAATCTCAAGTAGCAAAAAAAAGCTTTAAACCCCTGCTTGTCCAGAAGCTAATGTTACCCTGATACTTACTAGCTGCTTATGCCAGAGACTCTTTCTACTCCTTACTCCTTCCAAACCAGCTATGACACCAAAGGCAGAGTAATTGAGGGATGGAAACCAGTGCAGGAGAGCAGAGCTAGCATCCTGTTTAGCAGCTCTTTTTCTCCACTGAGCATAATTTGAGTCCTACAGAATGCAGAGAGTGCCCATTCTATGGTACAATAACCAGTACACTGGCTTATTAACTTGAAGTAAACTCATGCTGACAACTACAAGGCTTCAATGTGAAGTTAGCTCAGAGCGCAGTTGTATCTCTACTGTTAGTTTATGTCCATGGATAGTATTGTCTAGTCAGTGAATAGTGGGTTTGCACCTTATGTCCAAACAAAGATACATTTACTTTTTCTGGTTCTCTCTGTCCCTTCCCAAGTGTGACCAACACTGTAAAGCCCTTTGCTTTCTTATTGTTTAAAAAAAAAACAGTTGTGATTGATAACTAAATGATCTTTTAGCAATTATAGCTCAACTTTTTCTACAGATAAAACCTACAGCATTTCCTTCAAAGATCTTAAAATGTTACTGCAGTTCAAGGGAGACTGCCTGTTGCTCTGCATTGCCTTAGGATGTACATGTGTCTGTATTTTTTTTTTTTATGCATTGAGTCTAGTAGTGGATGTAGGACAGACAGATAATTCTGAACAGATCACATGAATGATGATGCTGTTGTCTAATTGCTATTTATTTTAGTCATTCCTTATCTCCACACAGGCATTATGTGAAAAATGCATTCCACAGCAACCCAAAGTTCTACATCTGCTTGACTGTACTTAAAAGGAGAGAAGAAATGACTGTAAACCTATCTCCCCAGCAAATACCAGTTTGGGACTGCTCATTGCTCTAGGCAGGTGCACATCTAGATAAAATTTCTGGCATCTATTTAAACTTAACAATGTGCACAACCAGATAATCTCAATGTAAATAATACATCATGGTTGTTTTATGCAAGCGTGTGTACAAAATGCTGATTGAGGTTTGCTGCTGCATGGAAAATAAACTGTATTTTCTGTATGTTCTTACTGCAAATAGATAATTATGCTGCCTTGTTTTTTTAAAAACAAAAACCAAACCAAACCCCACCACTCCAACCCTCCCTCCAAGAACTGGGTGAGAAGAAACGATGTTAAAGAACTTTGGCTGCCAGGCCTCCAGTGGGAAATGGTTGCTTCCTGCCAGGGTGGGGCCGGGGGGGCGGGGGGGTGAGCAGGCTCATGATTTAATCTAATCATCATTGCCCCAAAAGCTAGCAAAACATGGTTTAAATTAATGCATCTAGTTTTGCAGCAGCCTGCCTAAAAATTTACAACTTTTTCTAATGATGATTGGGGTCAAAAGATAGAGGAAGTTCTATTGTGCAAGGAATTATTCTGAGTGCTGAACATGTTTAAGTGGTTTACAAACAGCAATTTCCCTGTCTGTGGCTGCCACAGTTAGGGACATATTTGTCATCTACAAAGATGTTTCCTCTGAAGTCACCCAAGACACGCTATCTAAAGGTATCGGCTTCAAGCCCACCATGTTAAAAGTAGATGGCTCTAATAACATTTGCTTTTTAGGTCAACATTTCAGTTTCATTTTGCTATTTAATGATGTAGGGGGAGAATTGTTATAAAACAGTTTCTTCTCTTCTTCATTATCCTCAAAACCACCTCTCCAACCTCATGAATACCCTGCATCTCAAATCACTGCACAAGGTGCAGCCTCTCTCACATTGAAAGAGCATAGTAGAATGATTTATAATTTTTTTTCAGAAAGTTCAACATAAATGCACACAATTGAATGTCCTTTCTACCACTGCAAAGTACTGCTACTCAAACAGATGAACTGATTTTTACAACTAAAATGCCGAGAACCAAAATGATAAATGTGTTCCAGTTTGTGGTTAAACATGTACGCACTCGAGCTTCGGGAGTTTTTAATTAATAAAAATGTTTTTACACTGTTCAGTCTGACTGGGAAAAAATGTTAGTAATTGGGTGAAGGGAATTGTGCCAGTGGCTCTGTTTACCTTCTACACCATTCTCGTTTAAGCTTTCTGTGCTGTTGGTTTTTGTTGTATGTACAAGATTCACCAGCTGATTGCTTTGTATGATAATGGCAGGTTAGCCTGAAGCAGCAATAGTTTATATAACCTGATTGTAACCACTGTAGCTGGAAATTAAATAATTATTGATCTGAAAAGAGTCTGTAAATGAACTGTATGCCAGTCTCAACCAAGCTGTTCTGTGTAGTCTCAGAAGAACAAAATAAAACTTTTACAGAAAATAACAGTGAAGGTGATGATTGACAACAAGTTACAGCAGTAACTTACACCATGGCAATTATTAAATACCATGAAATTTGCTACTGAATCATTTTTTAGGGAAATACAAAGTGATATACTAAGATTCTGCTGCAAATATTCCCCATACATGCCTTAGCTATTTAAGCAGTTACTGTTTCTTTGACCTCTTGCTGTACTAGGCTTCTGCCTTTCAGAAACAGCTGGGTCTGTTAAGAACCATTTCCAGTTCCACACAAGGTGGATCATATGACTCTCACTTTATCACCCCTGGAGGCCATCTCAAGGACAAAGAAAAGAGATACACTCAAAACTAATGTTTTTATATGGGGGGAAGGATCGCACCGGGATCCCATGATGAACACAAGAGACCAGGCTAACTAGAACCTGAAGTCATTCTGCTTCCTTCCATCTTAATTTGGCATTTCACACATTATTTCATTGGAAGTAGACATTCTTCAAGCTGCCTGAACGTTTGGCAGTCTTTCACCCAGCTGTGGTTGGAGGGAATGCTGTGGTTTTTAGCTTTCGCAGCCTCTGGAAACAAAGATTCCTATTTAGGCGTCCTGATACACATCAATGCCACTCGCCCTACGCTTCTGAAAAGAAAGGCCATGCTGTGGGCAGAGCTCTTGCATGCCGCAATTAGAGTTACACCCTCAGAAAAATTCTAAATACTTGTGAAAATATTGAAGTTTTGTTGCTTTATAGTGAACTGTTACAGTGTAGGTAAATTGCTGAACTGTACTCACCCCAATAACGTTACAATCACTACTTCAAGAGCACCTTTTTTATTTTGTCTCAGCTGCCGTAGGTATAATGTTGGCTGCAATTACTTTTTCCACAACAAATAAAGCTGGAAAAACTGAATACATACACTCAGCTTGTAGACACTTCATTTACAGTATTCATAACTGACACAGTTGGAAGTTCCCAGAACAGCTGATTCACACACTCACAACCGATGCTGCAGAGACAGCCCCAGAATGTGCTAATGTCAATGACAGGCTGGTATGTGACAGAGCACAGTGAGGTCAGGGGAGAAGCCTTTAAACAAGGATGGGTTTGCTTTTTGTTTAATATATATATAGTGTCAGAGCAGAATGAAGAAAAAGGATAGACTGACTCCTAATTAAACTATACTACCCTGAATTGGTTTATGATTTATTTTCTTACTACATGCTTTGTTACATATATAATTATTCAATCAATTTGTACTCTCTGAACTATTGGCATTGGAGGCTGTACTGTGCAGAGGGAGAAATTGCAGTTTAGTTCAGTTTACATCTGCAAATTACTAGGCAATAAGGGGTGGTTTTTACTGTGGGGTTTTTTTTTTGTTTGCTCTGGGTTTTTTTTTCCTGAAGAGCTTTGTACCTGCTTTCAAACTACACTGCAATACCTCAGCTTTTATTTCAGCAGAACCAAGGTCTTTTGGCTTTTCAGTCCCATTAGAAACAGTTGTTGAGAGTCAGAAGACTACAACAGTGTTAAAACCAAATCATAGCTGCTGACCTACAGCCAAGGAAGAAACGTACTACAACCTGCTGCACATACGAGACCTTCCCCCTTCCAAACATCACTTCCATGCCTCTCCTCCTCTGCCCAGCACTAACCCGGGTGCATCTCTGGGGCTTATGGTATTCTTCAGCATTCTGAAAGTATTGGTTTTGTGGAAAATAACACATAATACAATAAAACGAAAAGCCTGTGGGTGAACTGAAGCTGCTACAGAACCGCTGTCCTGATGTGCTACAGAACTTGGGTCCATCTTGTGGCTGAGCACATGGGTCTCCAGGCAGTGACACTGCTGGAAGGCTGAGTTTTCTCCCCTACAATATTAGCTGAAGAACATTAGCTGCTTAGATGACAGCATCCGGGCAGCACCTCACGCCGATACACAGCCTCGGGCAACCGCCTGGATGAACTGCAGTGTGTTACATGAAGCGACAAAGGAGGACAGTCACTGACTACACAAGGGAGTTTATGTCCTAAAACAATTCAGCAAGACAAGAGCTACCAGTCAAGAGTTTCTACTTCACCTGCACTACTTCACTTGCTTATGCTTTTTATGCTGGGAAACATGTAAACTTCATGCTAACAAAACAGTTTGCTGTTTTGCTAATACAGCTGGGGTATTTTAGCATTAATTCAAAATTTGGTCCTTTATTATGTATTCTAATTTTACAAATGGTAACAAAAGTATTACACTTCTGAAGAAAACACACCAAATCACATTTCCAAGTGCTCTTCAAAACACTTCTGCTTTAAAACAGTCTTTGATTATTTTGTGTTTAAATATGCATAAAGTGTTTCCTGATTTTCATTAGGTTACAGGAATTGTATTACATCACAAACAGGTTTACCTGCAACACCAGACACCGTTCACTGAAAATGCTCTGTCCTTTCACAGTTTAGTCCTTGATCTTCACAGGTTGATTAACTGATTTTCTTCTGACTTCTACTATTCTTTGAGTCCCAGAGTATAACAACATTAAAATACACCAAAAATAATAAAAAGTGTAAGCAAGAAATAACAGACACAGATACAGGGAATAAATCGGGTAACCTCTGTGGAGGATGCACTGCAGCACTCATTAGAGACAGGATGCCCATCAGGGTTACGGAAAGAAGAAACTGTGAGATAAGGAAAGATGTATTAGCTAATGGTGATTTAACACCTCAGACGAGTAAGCTGTAACTTTTGTTACTTGGGTACGCTGTATTCTTCAATCTATACATAGATGACATTGCAGAAAAAGAAATTATAGCACACCTCTACACTGACATAGTGTGGCTTTCCCTGTTTGGGGCTTTATGCACAGTTATGGACATAAAACTGGTTTATGCAAGTACTTCCGTACCATGAAGAGCTGCAAGTAAGAATTATAGGAATTAAAATTGCTTACCAGACTCCTAACAATCTTGGGAAATGACTTAACCCAAGAAACATATCCCTTCAGGGAAAGGGAGAATGGCTTCAGCTGCAGGTCCTCTGCTGAAGTCTTCTCAAATATGGAAAAGGAAGCCACGCAGACTGACAGGAATGCCAGCATTGTCACAGTGTAGGCCAGCAGCAGGCCATCTTTCAGTAGAAGAGGCAACATACTGTTAAAACAGAATTACCCGCAGAAGTGAGTATTCATTCTGAGTTATATTTCAAAGAATGTAAAAAGAAGAGGAAAAAAGAATACATTTATACTTCCTAGAATTGGGGAAGAACACAGTTTTAAAATAACGTTAATAGTGTCCAACTCACCTGAAAGTTGATACAAGTAAAAACCACGTAGCCATAAAAGGGATTTCATTTATGATTAAGCAGACTGGGCTAGAATGAAAAGAGGAAAAACAGATGTGCAAACACTGAAGTGACAGCCCTTCATCCTCAACCTTTCATATGGATGCTGCACTCCCACTCCCCTGGGAGGTAGGGCAGAGCCCTACTCCCCACCAGCACAGGCTCAGAAAATCCAGGAGCAGGCAGTGCCCAAAGCGCTGCATCCTCTGCTAGGGCACCCTGGTCCCCCCAGCGCCCCACTGAACCCCAACGTGCAAATACTCTGCCCTGCATGGGGGTCTGCAGCTGGAGAGTCGCTAAGCAGAACCCCTACAGCGCGTGCCACGGGCGCGCACCGCCAGCCAGCTCTGTGCAAGGCTGCTCGTTGACTTTGAGGACCAGCCGCACTGCAGCCTCTAGACAACTGCCTACAGAGACAACAGGAGTTCTCTGACCACCAGTTTAGCCTTCCTGTCAGGCATTAATGAGTAGCGTTAAGAGGGCTGCCTCTCCAAATCTTCCTTTATCAAACATTACTTTTAGGTACACATAGGACATCCACACAAAAGAGCAAAGCTGCTGACTGTCCCTGCTGCCCTCACCTCCTTTAGGGCAGCGGATGGGAAAAACATACCTTAGTGACAAAGGGAGAGAGGGCCCCTTTACCATCACCATTACTGAGGTATGGATCACCCAGTTCAACTTGCAACCGTGCTCCAGCCTTGCTGGGCAGCTAAGTACGTATCTCTGCCGTCTACGGCAGCACCGCCTTAACCAACCCCACAGCCAGTCTGTCCCCGGGCAAACAGCTCTGTTCTGTGCCATGCCGTACTCCAGGAAACGCAGTCTGGAGATGAGCGAAGCAGGAGAGACCAGCATGGCTGGTCTCTGTATACTTTCATTTACAAGTTATTCAGAAAAGCAAACGTGTAGAGTTTTTAACATCAGATACATTTGTAAGGGAGAAAGGAGCATGAATAACAAGATCAGGAAAAGAAGATCAAAATAAGTCCACGGAAAAATAATTTACTTACAGTGACACTAGAAGAATAGATTTTTCATGTACTTGAAAGGAGAACAGGAAAAATGACAACGCACAACTAACCTTAGAAAAGGAAATCAGAGATCTATTAGTATACGTGACTGCAATGCAAAGCACTGTTTTCGTTTCTCTGCCGCCATAGACTTTACATGAATGTATGAGCTAAATGATCTGATTTTTCTAATTAACTGCTACATTTACTCCAGTGCAATTTACAAGTACACAGAGCTGCTTCTGTAACCACCTATACATACTAAAAAATACATTGTTTGAAAATTTACCCAGAATTACTCAGAAAGCATTTGATGTGAAGAGCCCTCACTTGCTTAGCTTTACTGACAAGAGTATCTCCACCAAGTAAACACAATATTCACACACAGAAGCACTGGAAAAGTTCAGTCATGGTGACAACTACCCACCTTTTTGACATAAAATTTTGCTCATCATCATGAACAGCCAATACAGCAAAGTAAACAAACTGTCTTTTTTTCCTACCAAATAAAAACATGCTGTAAAACATAAACCAATTCTTAGGATAAATGTTAGTTTTAGGCAATGTTGCGATAAACTCTCAAACATTACTCACATATAATTAAAAATAGAAATTATCTTGTAACTCTTGAAACCTTAGGACCAGCTCCATATAAGTTTGATTTCAAGGAAAACTGATTTTTGCACGTAAGTCATCTTACTGTGCTCAAATTCAATAATATGACCAAGAAAAAGCAAACATTTGGGAAAATAGTATCATTTTCTTTTCAACTGCTAATGAGTTTACAATGTCCATCTCGGGACATTTTTATTGGATTTTGCAGCCAATGCAGTAAGAAAAACTAATACTTTGGAAGCTAAAAAAGAAGAGGAGAAATTCCAACTCTACATGAGGCTTTAATGTGTATGGAATCTTCTGAAGACTCTTCAGAGGAAGATAATAAAAATACAGCACTAAATAAAGAAAAATCGAGGCTAAGGGAAAAAGTCTGGATTTAAAAGACACGTCACACCTCCCTGGACATGTGATAGCAAAACACTTTTTAACCAATCTCTTCAGCAGAAACAAGATGGCATTTAACAGTACATGCACTTCTGCACATTGCAGCAACTGTAAGTAGAACTATTGGCCACACACCAGTTCTCAGTGGTGGATATAAAACAAGGAGCAATTAAAAACATACACTTACCAAAGCAAATTTAAATCCTCGGAGAGAAGGCTGGACAGTTAGTTTTATACAAGTAGGAAGCAGGCTCAGGAATGTTATAGCAAAACTAAAGAATTTTGTAAGAAAAACAGTTTTAATACATGAGTAACTGCATCTGTGATACCATATAATCACTTTTGAAAACTACATTAAATTAGGAATTCAGTTGTAATTTTCAGAAGTACAAAAATCACTCAAGGAGACTCAATCACAAGAAAAGAGCAGTGAATGGTCTTCACTGACATAAATGCTTCTGAAAAAGGAATAAAGCATTTCCATTAATATTTCAGACTAGACCTAGACTTGAATTCTTCACTTAGTCAAAAAGCAGAACTGTGAACTCTGACTTCTAAGAGGTAATTCTTTGAAGAGGAAAGCATGCACTTTTTAACTCAGTTTTAACCAACCAAGTAGTTTTCATCACGATATAAACAAGCAGAAAATTTTTCAGTCATAAATATTCCGGTACTTGGGGAAATCCTTATCACCTGGGAGAAAAGTACAGTATAGGAAAGAAAACTTTTTTCCAAGATTTTAAACACCGCTTCTCATAATTCTTTGACAAAAATTTGACAAAACAAATAATGCAGATAAACTACTTAAGCACTTCAGTTATGTCTTACCTGAGTTTTAGCTGAGTTTGAGGTGATACTATATTCTTTATTTTTATAAGGACACTTAGACTGCACCAAATATTGGCTACTTTATCCTGGAAGAAGGGGGAAAAAAAAAAGGTAATTAGTGATAATTATATTCATTTAAACTTATGTTTGTGACTTGGGCTTGGGAGGTGGGGGATTGTTGGGTTTTTACCATGACACTGCAAGAAGACACTTGCAGATATACATCATATTCTTAGATACACTTTAAATTATTCTGATCTTCAAAAATGGAAAGTTTCAAGAGACTCAAAGCATGTTCTAAAATAACTGAGAAATCCTTCAGCACAAGAGACTACTTCTTAACTCACGAGATCACACATTTTGTGAAAATAAGGCTCTGAAACTATCCTGTCCCTGACTAAACACTGGCATATATGAATCTTTTTTCAAATGTGAAGACATTCTGTATACTGTCACATTTCATTACATACCTGAATGTATTTAGCTGTGCTTACTGCTTGCTAGCAGTGACAGAGTTAACCTCTAATAAATCAAGAAGTCTAAAGACATTAGCAGTTGTGCTAGGATCACTTTCAAAATTAAATTTGTAACTACAGCTATCATGCTCATGAAACTCATCCCTAAACAGCTGCTTGAATCACAGCTGTGTAGACATAACAGCAAGAAAGCTACTAGCACCAACAACTGAGCCATCTTCCTCATATGCTCACTAGCAATACAGAATATGCACTTCAAATCTGCTGAGGATTACAAGTGAACAGAGGGTTTGGCAGCACCAGCAAACACACAGGACGCCTACTTAATAGCCAATACGATTTTACAACCATCAGCATTTGTTACTCCTTCTGTAAATGGGAACCAATTCAAAGAACCTGTTACACGCACCCCAGTATAAATTTACTGTGCATTGCTTACATGGACAATTTCTCATTTTATCTAGATTAGCATCCAGCAAGTCACTCCCCTGATCAACTCAGAAAATATTTGGGCTAATATTAGACTAAAATCCTCAGGCTCTTTCAGACTCATTGGTTATTGTCATTTACAGATTTTATTTTTAAACTTGGTACTGAATAAAAAGCATGGTGGTCAAAACATTTATTTATAAATTCCAGATAATTCCCAAGGAATAAGGTCATTGGGTTTTTTGGGGGGCGGGTGGAGGGGTCTTTTGTGGGGCATTTGTTTGTTGTTTTTTTTTTTAAATAAACTAGCAGAGAATACACTGAGAACACTTTGTACCACTGCCTAAATAAAATGCTGCCTTTCATACATCAGCATTAACTTTTGAAGAAAAAAGTGCCAGTTGTGATATTATTTATTTCTAAAGAAGATTAAAAGAAAATATAAGATGAATCAAACTATGTAAGCATTTGCTTAAATCCCTGTGACATCAAAACATGGAAATTCAAAGCTTCATTTTATTGGTTAAACTTGGAAGTTGAGAATCTGCTTTTAAAAGTCTAATAAGACTCATGCCCTAATTAGGCAAAACAGCAGCAGCAACTCACTGTCACTTGGGAAATGAGCACCCCTTCTTTTATCAGCAAGACTCCTGTGGCATTAGCATTAGGTAAACGAGCAACTGCTTTCTGGATTAAGGCTGCGGTACCCAGCACCTTGCAGCATGCAAATGGCCATAGCCTGAGGAAAAGTAAAAGTAGGACTGGCCTAAAACTTTCGGAAAATATTGTGGAAGCTTGCACTGAAAATACAAGGTGGGTCACAAAGGAAGTTCCAGACTGCATCCAAAACACTATTCTGAAATTTTTTTATTAAATAATGAATCCTGTTGAAAAAAGCTGAGCTGAATCAGAGACAGAGACTGAAGCTGGTAACTTTTAAGGTTACATCTTCTGACACTGTCAATTACTATGGAATCTATTTCAATGGAAAAATGTATGGATTGAAGTATGGGTTTGATGATGGGATAAGTGTTGTCTACTCGTATAATATCCTGGAAGATGCCAGCTGAGCTGGGGTTAAATACTGGATTAAATAACTGGCAAGAAATGACTGCTGAAGAAGCCATCTCAAATTACTAGTTCTGTGGTGTGTCTCCCACATGAAATCCCTAAAGGTCACAATGAAGGTTTCTCAAGGGATCTAAGAATACAGAACATTTACAGCGGGGTGGGGGAGAAGAAAACATGCATGCCTCAAACAAGCCTCGGTCAATGGGAAAGAGTCTTCTGAGTACTTGCATGATTTGTTCCATGTCGGTACAGAACGGGAGCCAGCAGACAGCAAAGGAAACCACCACTGTCCCTGCTATTTTAGTTAACAATACTAATCTGCAATCAAGAGAAAAGCTTACATCAGAAAAGATAAATCCAGCTACTGGTAACAAAAGTCAGTTCTTAGTTTATTTACAGCATAAACCTTTTCAAAAAAAGGGTTACAGAACTGAAGGTAGCAAATCTAAACAGAAAGAGCTACCAGTACCACAGAAAAAGTTCATCATCCCCAGATTAGTGAGAACAACTCCATGAGAACCACAGAGCCACTGCTGTCAATCTAATCTGGTTGCCCACTGCAGCCCATACTGAATTTAGCTTACAGAATGAAGAGTGTTAAGAAAGGACACCTTAACAGATTTTGCTATTTGTTCAGTGGAAATACGTAATGTAGATCTCAACAAGAAATACTTATTTTGTAGGAGAGGAATACATTACAACAAGGTAAGTATCCTCCACTAGAAATTAATTCAGAAATGCCCACATACAAATAAAAAGAATCACATTCTCAATGCCAGGCTGCCCAGGTGTATTCTTGAGAAAGATAGAACAGTCTAAAGTCACTTACCCCTTTCCTTTCAGTCCCTTCTTGAAGCACTTTCCAAGTAAATAGCAAAAAAAGGGCAGAGAATGGTAGAGTTCCATCTGCTTATAATTTAAGGCCAAGCAAAATGCCACTGACCCCAAAAGGTCCCAGTCATAAGACAAATAAAGTACACCCCACAAGGCAAAGCCAAGGCTCACTGAGTTGTATATGGTTTTTTATGTCAAGGA